>NC_056725.1:1794584537-1794654537 GCF_019279795.1 Protopterus annectens | reverse complement strand
AGACTATTTCCTAATTTTACACTGATATGCTGGAGATTTCTTCTGGGGGTATTGGGGTGGGTTGATCACAAATCGTTTGAGTCTATGTATAGTTACAGAGCTTTTAAAGAGACCTACAAAACATATGCAATCTACTGAGGTCTTCCCCAGTTATACCCACACACCAGCAATTTCTTATGGCATACCAAGTTACTCTAACAGGAAGCAGTACAGATGTTGATAGTTGCCAAACTACAGTCACCTGTAGATGAAAATCTAGGCAGCCACTTAGTATATGTGAGGTTAAAGCTATAATGAACTAAATTATTATTCTGGATAACAGCAGCAAGAGTTGGAACTTCCAGAAGAAAGGCTATGTATAACTGGCAGAAATGGATGTTCCTCACCAAACCTTATGGATGAGAATTACTTGTGCTACAAAAAAGTATAGATGGCTATATAATGAGAGTTGCTTAGTTGGAAGTTAGCAGTAAATTAGATGTGCTGCAATTATCATAATAAATCTGGCACATTAAGATGAAGATGTTTTCCTGGATTGAATAACTGGTGTTAGGATGTTAAGATTGTACACTTGTTGAATAATATGGTCCATAAAGTCCAAATACAGTATATTGATTTGTGTGTTACTGCTGTTTACTCAGAATAATACATGTAAATGCAAACAGCTTGTAATTTGTACATATCAACTGCATTCTTTGATGCTATCTTATTCCTTTGGCTTGGATTTTCCCAGCAGTATGTTGTGATTATTGGTCACTCATACTTTTCTACAATAAATAAAATATGATTTAAAAAAATGATTTGGTAGGATAAGTTTTGCTGGGCTGGGAGTTGCCACACTAAACCTTTTGTGCCTTTTGTTCCCATATCTGCCACCATTCTTCACTAACTTTTCTTGATGGTCTTCTGCATTGTTTGCTCTCATGACCCATTAAGAATAGTCTCATCATACTTACTGACTTTAACAAGATGGAAAGGCCCTGTCTTATCCCAGTTTAACTCATTAAAGCCTAAGTGGTATAGAATTTCATACCTCTAGCAGTCTGCACACAGCTAGCATTCCAGAGCATTTTCTGAAAAATAAACTTAAAAAAATATGACGTAAGCAAAAAGAAATATTTTGTGAACATCAAAAGCTATTACAACTGTACAAATTGCAATGTTATCAGTAAGAAGAATTCTTTGCAGTGATAATAGTAAGTGCATTCATAGTCTTTCCATAAATACTATATTCTAATGCACACAAACCCAAAGTTATATTTTTTGCTAAACTTTCACAATTTGTCATATCTTGGAAACTATATAACCTCAACATATATTGCTAGAACATTTATGTTAACCAGACATATTGTAAATTTTCACATGATGACAAGAAATTCCTCTGTGAGTGCAAGTTTATTGAGATATTTACAGAAATATGAAAACATATGTTTAATTGTATAATTATCAGGATAAATAACACTGAATATTTTTTCAGTATTTGCAACTTACAGTGCCAATTTGAAAGAACATCCATGGTTTCACCTGATACAATGCAACAGTTTGTAAGTCACTTATTTTTTGATGAATTTAATACATATGAAAATATTGTTTATTTTCAGAATTACTAACAAACAACTAGCAATATGTAAGGTATAGAGTAATAGAAATAGACACTGACAGTGAAATTTCATGTCTCCTATCATGACATATCACACCATACCCCTCAATAAGATGTAGGGCTCAAAGTTATGAAAATAATGAATGTAAATAAGAAATATGAATAAGTGATGAACAGTGATTAATTACTCTGCTGTGGGACTTCTTAGAATAACCAACTTTGTGTCATTTTGTTAATAACTCCTTGCACTTCATAATATTGCCTATTATTAGTTGTTAAGTCACTTAGTAAATGTAGCCAGACCCCAAAAAGTTCTGGATGCCATTTGTGTGTGAACTGGAAGTATACCAGAAAGGTACTATAAGCTTGAATGAGTTCATCAGTGCCACTCCCTATGCCTTAAGTCAACATTTTACTACCTGCACTAAACCTACCTTTCTAGCCTTCAATGACTCCCTGTTGATTGATATAGTTACCAGCAGGGCTTAAACAATAGAACATAACAATCTGGCCTGATGTATTAAGTTAGTACTGCCTTGATCTCTGCCACTGATCATGCAGAAGACTAGAAGTTACCTCAGTAGTGATAATAGGGCATCCAGTATCAGCAAACAGTATGTTATGCCTCCTACTGGTGCTTTCCTTTTATAACGTAAATAGCATTATTTCCTTAATTTTGTTGACTCTGATACCCCTTTGCTGAACACTGGAAAAACTCATTATACAAGACCACATCTTCCCAGTTACTGCTCGACAGGGTAGATGCTTTACAGCTCCAAAACGACAACAAACCAGGAAAAAGAATGTGAGTCAGATGAACGATCCACCAGAATGCTAAAATAATTAGAAATCCACTTCACAACACGTAAATACGATCAACCACTGGAAAATGTATTTTAAGCAACAGAATGATCCTGCTTTTCGTCAGCGACACTTCACCAACTTCATCAGAAGTTAGAATTTAAAATAACATGCCACTTCCTAGAATGATTTAAATACAAAAACATGACGTCAGCACTTTGCATAACATGAACATTTAAAATCACCTTATAAATTAACTTTTAACATTGCCCCTATTATACTTTCACTAAAATGTCTTAAAAATTATAAAAATAATAATATTTTAATTAAAACAAAAAGTTAACTGACCAGCATTTGTCTAAAAAAGCATTTTAAACAAGCATTTTAAACATTATAAACAGCTGACACAGTGCAAATATATGCTCATCCAACCATAATGATACCAAAAACTCTGAAGAAAAACTCGAAAAAGTATTCTGGAAAAAAAAAAAATATATATATATATCCTCCTTACTCGTAGACCATGAACAAGCACTATCTAAAGGCTAACCTTAAGAAATAAAAATCAATCCAAGCTGATCCACTCACTTAAGTACATAACTGATCAATGCCATCAAAATTAACTAAAAAATACTAATAATAAATAATACATAATAATTGTAAATTATTATGGAGGATTACGATTCACACTGCCTGGTAACGTCTACCTTTTTAAACTCCTCAATTTCAGCACACTAGCAATGGACAACATACTGTTTAAACCTGGAAAATGGTTGGCATCCAATTGTAACAGCCATACCAATTCCTTGAGTTCAAACAACAAAGATTCAGGGCCCCCCCCTATTGTTTGAAACCAACTGGTCGATAACTGTAAAGTTAAATTCATGCTCTGGACATTCGTTAATGTGTTTGGCCAGGGCATTGTCCAATTTTCCCCTCCTGATGGCATTCAAGTGTTCATAAAGGTGCTCTTGCAATCTCCGGTCCATTTTCCCTATATATAAAAATGGACATGAAGTGCACTTGGCTAAGTACACCACGTGGGAACTTTGGCAGTTGAATCTCCCCCTGATGTAAAACTTAAAGTCTCTAATCATAAAGAAGGTACCCGCTTGTATATACCGGCAGTATTTGCACATACTGCATTTGAACATCCCTGATCTAGCATTGAACGGCTGGGTGCTCATTTCTAAAATCTTCTTAAGATTCAAGCCTCTCCTGAAAACAGCTTTAGGTAATTGGCCAAACTGGGAAGAGATCTGGTTATCTGACACAAGAAAGCTCCAATTTTTCTTAATGATGGACACAATTTCACCCGCATCGACATTATAAGAAGTGATGAAACTATAGGAAAAAAGGCTGTCAACCTGGGCTTTTGGATAAGCCAGGCATAATTCTGAATTGTTATTACTTAATATAGGGAGATAAAACCCATTTTCTCTCTTCAAACGAACCTCGTTGCATAATTCCGCCACCAAGCCACGTGGGTAACCCCTATTCAGGAAAAGATCCTGAATGAAAAGACATTCATCCAAAAAATCACCGTCTCATGATACCATCCTGGCCACTCTCTCCAACTGGCCCTTCACTATTGATCTCTTCTGGTGAAGTAGATGGTTACTGTTAAAATGCAAATAAGAATTGGAGAATGTGGTTTTTCGGTGGATTTTAGCTAGGTAGCAACTCTGGGGTATATTCTTATACAAATCCACATCCAGGTAAGCTATCCTCTCTTCAGAGGAATTCGAGGTAAATTTGAGGAATTCTGTAGAGCTGTTAAAGCTTGTAACTAAAGATCCTGCCAATTCATCATTGCCCTTCAAGATGATAAAAATGTCGTCCAGAAATCGGGTATATAAGAGAGCTTTTTCTTGGATTATAGAATTAGAGAACACAAACCCTTTCTCCCAAAAAGCCATCACAAAATTGGCGACACTGGCCCCGCAAGGGGACCCCATAGGCACCCCAACCAATTGGTGATACCATCGGTTGTTAAAGGAGAATAAATTACATGTCAGAATGATATCCAACAATTCTCTAATCATCAAAATTTCATTAGCTGGAGCTTGCTTGGACATCATTATTGCTTGAATCCATTCCACCACCACATCATGTGGAATAGAAGAGTATAAATCTACCACATCGATGGTTAGAAAAAGACTTTCAACACTGAATGGAATTTGACCCACCCTAGCCAAAAATGACCAGGAATCCTTACATATGTGGGCCTCACTGGATACATACTTCTTCAATATTGTATCAACAACTTTTGCCGCTGCATACATGATACTTCCCCTTGCGCTAACCAGTTGGCACATAGGGGGGTTTTGGATACATTTATGAATCTTCGATTCCCAAAGAGAACTGGTATTCTGGGGTTCAGGATAGAAATGTAATTGAAAACGTCCACATCAGTAACCCCATTAATAAACAAGTCTTCGAAATAAGACTTCACGCGAGCTATGTTGACATTCAACTCGTTTCTTGAGACTTCTTTATAAGCCTTGGATTCCAAAATGGATACCATTCAGTTGATGTAATCATCTCCCTCCATGACCACCAGGCCACCACCTTTGTCGGGTTGCATAACCCGAACTGAGGAATTACGTAATAAGTCCAAAAGGTCTTTTTCCTCCTTGCTGATGTTGAAAGGCACTGGTCGGTTGGAATGGAGTAAAAAACGAATGTCTAAGACACATAGCTGCTCAAAAAGGCTTAAGGATGGATGCAAAGGTGGGTTGAAAGTACTAGAGATGTGGAACGGATTATTCAAGATCCTCTGTTCCCCATTAATAACTGTAATTTGAGTTTTCTCACAAAGAGTTTTAAATCAATGATGGTGTTGGCCAAATGTGCCCTCCGTGAAGGCACAAAGGATAGCCCCTTAGCCAAGAGGTCCACTAAAGGTTGGGGGAAAGAAAAACTTGAATAATTGAAAATTTTAAAATCCTTTCCTGTATTAAAAACTATCTCCATTGGGGTATGACTGATGGTTGAGAGACTGTTCTTAAACCCATTCAGTTCCTCCTGTTCCTGGTTCTGTACCTGTTCTTCCTGCCTGGTGATTGTTGGGTTGGAAAATTTGAACTCCCTGTACCTATAGAGAGATTAGTAGGTGTACCCTGTGGACCTGCCCGATCAACCGCACTTGACTGATTCTGTGCAGCCGGGTTCCCATGGGTTACACCATCTTGATCTTGATGGGACAAATCGGATCTAGGCTGGTTGGTATCCATCCAATCTCCCCCAGCCATAGCCGGTGTCCTTAAGTAATTGCCTTGGGATTTGGGGGGTTTTGGATAAGCCACCCCTTCCTTGTATGCTTTAATGTCCCTCTGCAGCTTCTTAACTTTGTTGGCTGTGATCTTATTTATCTTTTGGTCAATGCTTGTAAAAATTCTGTCGTAATCATACCTGTACCTCATCCAACTTAGATAATTCCTCTGTTAATGAATTAGCTGCTTCCTGATAGTGCTTGCTGATTAAACTCAGAAGTTCAGCCCCATGTTTATCAAAAAGTGAGATCAAATCCTTATGGAAAGATGAGCCTTCTTCTAACCCAGTCGGGTACTGCCACGAGTGAAGGCCCTTAGGTACAATGTTGGAGCGTTGGCATTCTCTGAAATATGCGACCTCCAACTGCAATTTTCTTAACTTGATAAGTTTCAAATCAAATAAATTAAATCTCTGGGGAGATTGATGCCTTCGGGTCTACTGGAATTGGCTCAAGGTTCCCCTCTGCATTGTAGAAAGGGAACGGGTGGTTTAACCACTGGTTCAAACCGACATGTATACAACTTCGGTCTTGCTCCTGTAACCCTGGCGTGGTAAATGAAGCAATCCCCCCCGATTACTTTGACCTATTTCGGCCAAATTGGATGAGACTTCTGTCCCTGCCCCACCAGTCCTGGAGTGCATGGGAACAGTATTCACACTGCGATTAACTCCTTCAACTTCTGCCAAAACAAGCAGGGGTTGTTGAAAACCGGCCGCCTCAGATTCGAAAGTTTGTGTTGAAGTAAGCCGGCCAGCACCCATCATGGGTTGTGATGAACTGATAATTCCATCCACTCATTGTGCTAGTGATTCCGCCTTTTGAGTAAGCAAATCAATCAACAAAGTTAAGTCTCCCGCTTCCGTGGGTGGCGTTGATTCTGGCGTAGCGGTCGACATGGCTGCTACAAAAACAAACCACTCTACAACTCCAAAACGACAACAAACCAGGAAAAAGAACGTGAGCCAGATAACAAGGGTAGATGCTTTAGATATGGTTTTGGATGTTCTTAGTTAACCAACAATTTATTTATTTATTTTATTTTATTTTACATTTGTTTACCGGGATAGTCCGACTGGATACATGTCCATTTTCACTCGAGGCCCGGGAAGAAAAGCTCCACATAGACAAACTTACATAGATTACACAGAAGTTAGCAAACAATTATAAAAACAAAGTGATTATATACAATGGCTTAGTAGTGTTCCCTAGTAGGGACTCACAATTCTCATGGACAAACACAATTAAAAGTAAGAGACATCAGATTGGAAGCAGAGCTTGGTGACGTAGTTACAAGTTATGATAATTACAGAATATGCTTTCAGTTTATAACTTAATCAGGGTTGGTACATGGGCATAGCCAATTCACTTAGAGATACTGTTTGAGTTTTTTTTTTAAGAGACTTTTGGAGGATTGTAGGGTTATATAGTTTGGCAACGAATTCCAGGTTTTGCCAATGAAGTTGGTAAACAGGGATTCACCAGCAGAGTTATTAGCTTTGTGGGTTTGGACCAGTAGTTTATTGGCTGAACATAGGGATCTCAGGTTGCTATATGGCTTAATATTTTTAAGTGATGGGGTATCCTCAGGGTGGTGCAAAATTTTGTGCGCTATTAAGAGTTGATTGAATTGAATTAAGCTGGGTGGTTGTAGCCACTCTAGTTGTTTAAGGTTCTGGCGTGAGTTCTATAGGTGGAGCCAGTGGCGAATCTGGCAATATGATTGTAGCTATGGGACAGCTTACCTAGTTCAGATTTGTTGAGGTTTGAGAGTACAGGCAAGACATATAAAAGAGTAGAGAGTAGGTGTGTTCAGGTGATTGCAGTCCTAGCCACTGGATTTAAAAATGTCTTGTTTCTATACAGTGATCCAAGCTTCTTATTGATGGTCTGTATGGTTTTGTTGACCTGTAGGTCAAATTTGAGATTTAAACATCAAGCTAAAATCAAGCAGTAAGACCTAAAAGCGCTGGAAAAGACATGTAGACCTGAACTTCACCAAGCTTATTTAACCATGAGATGTTATTACAAGAGTGAAATAGAATCTGCTGAAGCTATCACAATTAACTATTTAATCAGCTAGGGAATTAAAAGAATGAACTCCTCCAATGGGTATGTAGTTGGGATATTCTGTCCTTCTCTCATCTATCTTGAGTATTTTTGTCTGATTTTGCCTATACTTGGAGTATGCACCCTCCACTGGCATACGTATTGATGCAACACATTATGTGTAGGCTCCAGTCACACCAGTTCTTTCCTGCTTTTCACACCATTTAGATTCTGATCTTGATGAACATCTTGGAAAGTTCTCACATTTGATGTGAAGATAAGTTAACCCATCTAACCAAATCAAAGTTATAACTGTCCTTTCTACATCCATACTTGTCAAAAATTCTGATGATAAATGCTTTGCTAACATGGTGGGGAGCCTACTTCAACTGCTGCATAGCATAAGGACAGGCCCCCACCCAAAAGAAGCTCCAGGAAAAAAAAACTACAGCTGAGGACATTACTTCACAGAAGCTGATATTGGTGCCTCTTTTGATTTGTTCCAACAGTTACTGAAGCATGGTTCCCCAACAAGCAGGACAGTATTTGCATTTACACTTTTGCAGAGACTGGCATGAGTCAGGCGGTGGGCCATAGATATAGGCTGTACACTTTTAGCTTGTTCACATTCCATAGGATATGAACAACTGCTAATGTCCTCCTTTGGAATTGAACATTCAGAATTTTCATTTAGGAGTCTTCTGGCAATGAATTGCTCTGGAAATCAACCTACCTGGCACCCAGAAAAATCTGGATATCCTTCATTTATGCTTCACGCAGCAGGTTATTTGGAGTTCAGCAGTGCAAGCGTTCTCCTTTCCTTGGTAGTGGAGCTTTTTGCCCACTTATCATTATTTCAACAATTAATCCCAAATAATGACTATCTTATATCCATATTGTGTGATTGGAGTAGAAGGATGAAGTATCAAGTGGTCTTGTCCCTGGCAGTAAAGGAAAATTTATTGATAGAAGACAGAGGGATCCCCTTTCACCTGAATGATCCAAGAACTAACTCAGGAATGTTGCCGCTAATATAAATTCCCTGATTCCATGAAACCTTCCATTTATGATTTAAGAGCTGAGTGAGGCTACGAGGAAACTTTCCAGAAAAGTTTCTCCATTTGGATAGAATGGTGTCTCATGCCACCAGACTCAGTTGGCATGCAAGTGATTCTGCATGACTTGTTTCTTAGTTATTCCATGGTTGTTGAACATGTGACAACTGTTGTTATCAGAGAGCTTAAGGAATGCAGGACTGCAGCCCAGCACTGGTTAGTCAATTACTTCCTTAAAGGGGTTCTGCATGTCCATATCTTTCATCTTTGAAAAACCTTTCAATTTCTTGTAATTTAAATTTCATCACTGACAGACTTGCTTCACCCATGTGGGAACTGACAGCATGGCAACTTTGAAGATTCTCGCTTGAAATATGCTTTCTTTGGTCATAATTACCTTTGTTTGCAGGATTTCAGATTCTTAATTTGAAAAAATGCCATGTTTGGCCTTTCACAAGCATCCATTGCCATATAGGTCCTACCCATACTTCCTTCTCCTAAAAGTAATAGCCAGAGTTGTCCTTAAGGTACTGTATTCATCTACCCACTTTTCTTTCTGGGAGGAGAAACCAAAGGGCAAGAGCATTTCATACCCTGGATGTGCACTTCAAGCTCAGGGTTTACCTGAGGTGGTTATATTAGTTTATTACCACCTTTGTTTCCATCAGGTAGAGACAGACATTGTCAAGCACACCCTTTTTAGTATATTAATTGCAGTATATTTTTCCATCAGGGGGCTAGCCATACATGAAAAAATGCTGTTATTAAAAAACATTATACCAGAAACGTGGCTGCTTCCTGTATTGCTTTCAGATGCATCCATAGTGGACATTTGTGCATGAGTCTTTTGGCCATTGGTTCACACCTTCATGAAGCATTATTTCCTGCATCTGAGCTCATAAATCTGGTCTCCTTTTCTTCTGCAGTGCTTCTGGTTTCAGTGATCTGAGCCATCAGTTTTTAGTTATCCTTCTCACCTGTTTTATTGGGATTCTTCCCAGTTATTAACCCACCAACAAGGATGCCAGTATCAGAAAGAACAAATATGTACACTGTGTGTTATTTGATATGTCAGGAAGTTCCCTCACTGAGTCCTAATTACCATCCCAGTTTAACTTTGTAGAAAGATGGCCCTTCCTACGTAGTGTCTGTTTTTGGAGTTCCCTGTAAGTTTGTCAAGTGCATATTTTTGTTTCTCTGTACAAAATAATTTAGTTTGTTTTCTTTATTTATAGAATGTGCTCACTTGGTGTTTGTGGTCAAAGAAGCAGACACAGGAGTTAGGCATGCCTTTTAATAAGGAGTGGGACTTCAGTAGGCTTGGGCACTCATTCTGCCTGATAAAGGGACTTCAGAGGATATTAGCCAGACTGAAGGTACCTGGAAAGCTAATACCAAATGCAGACCACTAAAAAGGGTCTCAGTAGGAGAAGCTGTCTCAGTGTAGACTACTGAGAAGGGAATCACTTATCAAGTACCTCGGACTGTGAGTACACATCTGTTCACTGCAAAGTACTGATAACCCCTGTGCACAGTTCTAGACTTTCTCGTAACGCTAGAGTGCTTTTCATAAAAAAATTCTGTAGTTTGCCTGCTGAAGTCAGAAGACATGTTTCCTGGCTTCTGAGAGATTATATAGATTCTAGTATCTATCCATTGACATTTCTTAGGGTTTTTCTCAAGGGTGTTTCTGACAGAGAATGTGTGGATACTCTTCCTAAATATCTTGACAAAATTGCTGCTCTAAGGGAGAGCAGTACCATGCATTTTGCAGAATGTCTGCATCCTTCATTTCCAAATCTGTTGCTCATCCTTCATATACATTCCTTATATGAAACTTTTGTAAGGGTCCCCACAGTGTGGATAAAGCTACCATCATATCTTTATGCTTTTCACCAGCTGATTACTCTTATAGGCAGTCTTCAACTCTTGCAGAAGTATTGTGGGACTGCCAGTACTGAGGCCGCATAATATTTTTACAAGTATAAGGGCAAATGTGAATGCGGACATCTGATATAAGGACAGCCATCAACAGTGCCTTTTCTGTCTTGGGCCTTCCCATGACCATAAGACCTGCCCTGTCTGCCAGTTGTTCATCCCAAAAACCATACAGAGTAGGCTTAATTCACTTTCCATATATCTAGAAAATCAGTTACTAAAACTCTTCATCAAAAGGATGAATGGCCCCTCAGGCCGGAAACCTTGGCTGAGCATCCAGGGCCAGACATCTCTCCCAAGATGACAAGATGATCAGTAGTCTGGAGATTCTTTCAGGCCATTCTCCACACCACAGGCTGAAGCCATAATGGAGGTCGCCTTCGAACAGGGTAGCAGCACATCCTCACAGGTACCGCAGGCATCCACATCAGACATCCAAGTGGAACCCGAACTCGTTATTTCTGAATGCCTCTGAGGGTTCCTGACCATCCTTGTTCGAGAGGAGGTGGATTCAGGCATTATTAAGTGTAGGCCTACATCAGCCCCACTGTCACTTCACAGAATGGATATGCCTAGTGGAAAGAAACAGAAGACCAAACAAGTTTCCCCTACTTCTAATCCTCAAAAGGATTTCCAAGCTTTCTCACAAAGAATTTTCAATGCTCTCATGTTTCTCAGACCCTCCCACCTCAGGAGTTACAGTCCCTACATCCCCCTGGGCTGCTCCTCCTCAAAAGAGGGACAGGGAAGAATCATCTTCTGAAGAGGATTGCTTATCTGATGATGAATCACTAGCTTATTCAACCCAAATTCCCTTCCCCACTAGACCATGCCTCCCCTGAGGAAGATTCTGATGAGACTGATTCTCCTGAAGCGATTACCTTTAGTGACACTTTGACCAGAAGTAGGACATTTCAAGTGGGAAAGCACTGAAATGACAGATATTCAAAAACATTACTATGACCTACTGCAAATGGACACTCCCAGTCCCTCTGTTATTCCTCCTGCCTTCTTAGTTGCTTTTGCATCCTCTAGCAAGACCCCTGACTCACAACCTCCGGCACCTAAAAAAAAAACTGATTTTATAAGGTACCTGCAAACTGTATTTATTCAGAACACGTTCGGCTGACCCATCAGTCATCACCGTGTCTTCTGACAAACCCTCAAGGCTTCTTCCTTCTACCTTCTGACAAGGACAGCAGGCATTTGGAGAGACTAGGCAAGAAAGTGTATGCATCCACCACCCTTGCATTTAGGGCAATCCACTACCAAACCCATATGACAAAATATTCAGAGCTTTTGTCACAGCTGTCTAAAATAATTTCTGAACTACCCAATTCCGAGAACAAAACCCTAGCTACATCCCTGCTGGCTGCTACCTCCCAGGTCACCAGGCACACAAAGAAATGTAGCTATGATGCTGTAGAGGCTACCACTAGGACAGTTGGCTCTGGGTCTGTTCTTAGGAGAGTTGCATGGCTTAGACTACAACCTTTGCCAGAGGATATTGAATCCAAATTGATGGATGCTCCCCTGGACAATGAAGCCCTATTTGTCACTGCTGCTGCTGATCTCTTCAAAACCTTGCAAGAGAAGGGGAACATGATGAAAGACCTAAAACACCTCCCAGTTTCTCCTGTCCCAAAATACCAGAGAAATAATCCCTCTAAGCAAGACTTTTTCAGGAGGCAGTCCAAACCAGCTCAACACAAGACCAAGAAATCTGGAAAGAGGCAACAATCCTTTTGCACTCCACAATAACTCCACCTACAAAATAGCTCTTTACAGACAGACCAGGGACCATCTGACTACCTGGACCCCAATGTCCTCCTCCCCTTTCCCTTCACCTCTCCCTTTCAAATCCTGCTCTGGAAAACATTACTCAAGACTCTTGGATACTTTCTGTCATAAAAAAGGGATACTTCCTGGTCTGAGAGTTGCTACCACTGTTCAGGGGCATTCCCCAACCACCCAAAGAGTAACTACCACTGTTCCCACTGGTGTTACAAATACTTCTGGATCAAGGCACCATCCAACATGTCCCTGCCCATCAAAGAGGAAAGGGCTTCAATTCCAGGTTATTCCTAGCACCAAGGAAAGAAGACCATGGAGACCCATTTTATACCTCTCTTTCCTAAACACCTTCCTGAAGGTACCCTCTTTCAGGATGCTCACCTTACAAACCTTATTTCCCCTGATCTTACCTCAAGCCTTTATGGTCTCAGTAGACATAAAGGATGCCTATTTTCATATTCCTATCTACCCCACTCTCCATCCCCCTGCATTTGTTCTTCCTTGGATATACCTAGCCTACATACCTATTTCTGAAACTTTCTCCCTGAAGCACTCAGTTCTGAGGATGGAGTGTGCATACATCACTTTTATAGCTTACGTCTGGTAGTAGACTACATGTGAAGTACCACACACCCTAGGCACTAAAGACTTTTGTATACTGGCCGATGTCTGGTCGCTTGGCAGGCAATCTCCCTCATGTAAGGAATACTGCAACAGAGAAAGAAGGACATGTAACATTATGTAAGATTTTACAAAACTAGTCTGTCATTGACAACATGAATTTAATTCAGTTTAAAACCCTGATTGCATTATATTAGGTTATTTATACCCATGTGTTTAAATATAAACAATGACCCCTGGAGTGGTGTCATTTGGATTTTAAAATGTTATATGATCTGAGTGGTCACACACTTCTGCTCTATCCATACTTGTCATATTTGGGTTTGATTAGGCCCTTCCTATCTTGTTTAGAATATGTCTGTTAGAGCTTTTTTCTGTACATAACATTACACTCTTCTAGATCAAGGGGTTGTTTATCTGAAGTATCCCAGAGGTCTGGTCTTTGTCATTTAATGGCCAGTGTATTTGTTATTAATGTTATACTAGGTGATTATGGTCTGTTTAAAGCAGTGAACATAGAAGTTTATCATCAGGTCCCTGATAATAACCAATTTATGTGTCATCAACGTAGATGTCAAGAAATTCACCTTGAGAGTGAAGGTTGAGAAGTAAGTTCTGACACCTAGGTTGAAAACACCTAAGATAACTTATGGATGTTATGTAGTCCTATCTCGCCTACATTTTTACCCGTGGGTTCGGAGCCGAATATCGGCTCCGACTCAGCCAAACTTTTCTAGCTCAAAGTCTTCTATTGGCTGGGCTAAGCAGGTATCCCATGGTGCACTGCTCCATATCCCCAGATCTCATTTTCCGCTTGTGTAGCTCTGACGTGGTCTCGCTCTTGGCTGTGGCTAAGTACCTTTTTCTTGTCTTGAGAAAAAAATTTGTTCATAAACAAAAAGCTATTTTCATAACTATTGTCTTTAGTATTGTTTAGGTTTTTGGTAGTGTGCTTGTTTTGTGGTATCCCGCTAACTGTTCCCTAGGGCTAGGACCGTTCCAGTTAGAGGACCTAGTCCTTTCGTCCTGTCTGTTCATCAAACCATTTAAGTTAGAGGTTTGGTTTCTGTTCCCCAACCCTTGTGGTCATTAACTGTTTTAGTTAGAGGTTTTTGACATAGTTGGTCTCACTGTGTCACTCTAGTGTGTGTGTACTATTTCAATTTATAACTGGTTCCTGTGTTTTTGTGGTGTTGAGCGTCTGTGAGTTTTCTTGTCAGACACTCTCTTAGGTTGCATTGTTGATGTTGTTGTGAAAAATGTCCAAAGATTCCAAGGAGCACAAACCTTCAGGTTTCAAAATGTGCTCTAAATGCGGGTACAAAATGTCCATCACCGATGGGCATTCTATTTGTGTCTATTGCCTGGGAGCCAGAGTGCTCCAAGAGAGAAAGAATAAGCTGATCTTAAAGGGACTCTTGAAACCCTCTTTTGAAGAGGCCTTGGATTCTTCTCCCAGTGCTAAGTCTAAGTCATCCAAGTCTAAAAAGAGATCTCTGGCTCCACTGTCCTCGGGGCTGCAGGAGGTGTCAGTGTTGATGGAACCGGCGTTGGCTCCAGTTATATTGGAACCTCTTTGGAGCCGATCGCCCAGTCTCAGACCAGTCTCTCCTGAGAGGAGATCTCGATCTTCCTCCCTGTCCTCCAAATCCTCCAGGACCCTTTCGGATGTGGATGTTGATAGGGTGGTCCAGAGGCTCCTCCAGTCACCGGTTTTGGCAAAATAGTTTTCAGCTCCAGCCCAGTCGGCTCCGGAGCCTGTCCCGACCCCTTCATTGATCATTCCTCCTCCGAGCGCATCTCTGTCTTCAGAGCTGGAGTGTTCCGTGCCATGTGATGTACCTGGTCCGGTTCCGATGGCCCCTCTGGCTCCATTGGTACCGACATCGGCTCTGACCCCGTCGGCTCCAACCTCGGGGTTCGGGACTTGGGATTCTTCAGTCGGGCCTGAGGGGGACATCACGGGACATATTTTGGTTCCAAGTCTCCCTCTCGGTGCCTCAGCTCGGGGAATTCCGACTCCTGTCATGGTCTCGGAGGCTGGCTGGTCCTCGAACTCGGGGGGGGCGGCCTTCGAGGCCATGTGGACTGCGCTGGCCAGATCGTCAGCTACATAAGGCAGATCGGTCACTCTGTCCCCCATCACTTCGGTGAGAGCCTCTGATCACCACCTATCCATGGACAGCAGGGCACCAAGGCCTAGGGATACCCCCACGAGTGGTCCCCAACTTTGAGGGCCCTTCAGAGTTCGTGCCTGAGGTGCCCCCTAGAAAGAAAATGTGCAAGAGGAAGCACATAGACTCCCAGGATGAGTCCCTCACCTTTGATACTGACCTCGAGGAATGGGAGGGGTCCCCCAAGTCATCCTCTGATGAGGTTTCCTTCTCTGACATCGTGGAGACACTGAAGCAAAGAGGTGACTGGCCATCCAAAGCCCCTACCGAGGAGGAGTCTGTCTTCCTTAAGGCCTTTGGTGCACAGCCCTCTGCCACCTGGGTGTCCCCACCCTTTGACAAGCTCCTTGATTTGATCTGTCGAAGGGTGTGGGAAAACCCTGATTCTTTGGAGCCCGTACCCAGGCGTCCCAACAAGTTTCTTTCTGCTACCCAGGGTAAGGAGTTTCTGTCCAAAGGAGTCCCTGTAGATGCCATGGTGGTGGCGGCGGCCACTCAGAAGGAAGTAGCAGAGACCTCTTCCTCCGTTCTTCCTCCTAACAAGGAGTCTAGGACCATGGACCGGTACGTGAAGCGTACCCTCTTATCAGCAACCTTTACCTTATGGTCGCTGAACTATCTGTCTCATTTCACTTGGCTCCAGAGAGATCTCCTCAAGGAGTTAGGAGATACTCTTGTGGGTAGCGTCCCTGAGGTGGTGGCCCAGATGGTTAACGCCCAGGTGTCTACGCTCAATTCCATTGTCAACTCCTCCATGCGGCTCATTTCGTATGCAGCCGAGGGAGCGAGTAGGGCAGCAAGCTCAGGAGTCACCCTTAGAAGGCAAGCCTGGCTGCGCCTGTATCACTTCGTGGAGGCCTTCAAGTCTTCCTTCACTGACGCCCCCTTTGATGGTTCTTCTTTGTTCGGAACCAAAGTGAAAGACACCCTCACCAGGTGCGAGCAAGAGGGAAAGACCCTGTCTGCCATAGGGGTCCATTTTCCCCTTCCTTCTAGGCCTTACCCCAAGGCCCAGCGGTGTGGGAAGATGTGGTTCAAGAAATCACAGAGGTTTTTTCCTGCCACACAAGGTGAGTCCCCCTCCAGAGGCAGGGGAGGGGGAGGTTATTCAGGGAGACACCGCCCTAGAGGCAGAGGGTCCCCCGCAATTCAGGAGACTGCGATTCCTTTCATGGCTCTCCCTACTCTCGTTCCTGAGGGAGTGCCCAGCTGTGCTTATCCAAAGCCAGTCGGAGGTCGAATTTTGTTATATCCGGAAGCCTGGAAAAGCATCACCCAGGACCGATGGGTATTACGAATAATTTCCGGAGGTTATCTCATTCCGTTTACATCAGAACCCCCCTCAATCAGAAAAATCCCAGACGTTCCACCCAGTCAAAGGGATCAAGCAGCCTCAGAGGTTTCAAAGCTGCTAGGAAAAGGAGCCATCCAGCGTGTCTCCTCAGACCAAATTGGATTAGGGACTTACTCAAAATTCTTTTTGGTGCCAAAAAGAACAGGGGACCTGAGACCCCTATTAGATCTCAGCCAACTGAACAACTATGTACAGAAGTCCAAGTTCCATATGTTCACACTGCAATCGATTCTCCCATTGTTGGGAAAGGAGGTATGGATGTGCTCCATCGACATCAAGGATGCTTACTACCATGTAAAAATGGACAGGGCATCCAGGAGTCACCTACGCTTCTGGCTGGAAGCCCGTCATTTCCAGTTTCGAGCCCTGCCCTTTGGTCTCACCACAGCCCCCAGAGTGTCACCAAGTGTATGGCAGTGGTGACGGCTCACTTGAGACATCAGGGATTCCAAGTGTTTCCATATCTGGATGACTGGCTCCTTACCGCCCCCACCAGGCATCAACTAGTCCAAACCAGGGACGCTACCATCACTCTCTCTGTCAACAGTTGGGAATAACACTAAATTGGAAAAAATCTGCTTTGTTGCCCTTGCAGCATATCACCTTTATAGGCACAGAATTGGACACCATTCGAATGCAAGCATTTTTACCACAGGAGAGGATCAGAGACTTACAACAACAAATACACATCCTGATGCCCCTGAGGAAAGCAAAGGCAAGATGGGTTCTCTAACTCCTTGGGACCATGGCAGCAACAATTATGTTGGTCCCTCTAGCGAGATTGCACATGAGACTTCTCCAATGGCTCCTCTTTGTTCAATGGTCTCTACAATAATTTCCACTTTCTCACCCCATTTTGCTCAGACAGATGCAAACAGGACCTCAGTTGGTGGCTTTGCACCAACAATTTGGACGGGGGAAGGCCCTTCGTTCCACCCATCCCGGTTGCCACAGTGACCACAGACACCTCCCAGATGGGGGGGGGGGCATTATATGGCAAGATCACGAGATACATCTGCATATCAATGTCCAAGAGATGAGAGCAGTGCTACTTGCGTTGCATGCACTTCAGAACTTTCTACCTCTAGGCACAATTGCAGTACACTCAGACAACATGTCAGTAGTGTGGTATCTAAACAAGCAAGGGGAAACCAGGTCTTACCCCCTGTGCAGAGAGGCCATGCGAGTGTGGCAGTGGGCAGTAACTTCCCAATGGTTTCTGGTGGCAACGCATATTCTGAGGAAGTCCAACGTGATTGCGGACAGGCTAAGCAGAGCTATTCTGATGCCTTACGAGTGGTCCCTGAATCGTCTAATTGCAGAACGAATCTTCAGCAGATGTGGTCAGTCTTGCTGTGACCTTTTTGCCAGCCCCCCTCAATGCCAAATGCAGCAACTACTTCACACTGATCCCCCTACAGGGGGAGTCACCCAGGGACGCTCTGGTTCACGATTGGCCCTCCGGTCTGCTTTATGCTTTCCCTCCATTTCCTTTGCTGTCAAAGGTGATTCAGAAAGCACAATCCTTGGGAAGCAGAATGATTCCGATTACTCCACACTGGCCTCGTCAAGTCTGGTTCCCTTTTCTTCAACCATACATTGTGGACACTCCTTGGATTCTGGACCCTCAACCAGATTTACTGATACACATGTCGGGACAGTTCCACCCCTCTCTGATGACCCTCCGGTTGACAGCCTGGCTACTCCATTTCCATCGTTAGGCTTCATAAATTTTCACCGGAAGTGATTCACATTTTATCTTCCTCTCATAAGCCATCTACTAGGAAGATTTATTCCAGCAAATGGAAGAGGTTTTCTCTTTGGGCGCATACTCAGGGGATTGATCCCTTTTGATTACACAGCCCCAATTGCTTCAGTCTTGGAGTTTTTGTCTATGCTTTTCCATGAGGGTTCCGCATCAGCTACCATCAAAGTTCAATTGGCAGCGATCTCTAATTTTCATGTGGCTAATGAGCCTAGTCTCATGGCTCATAGACTCTGCAAGGCTTTCCTGAAGGGTTCTCTGTTACTCCATCCCCCGGTCTCTGAACCTATCATGCCCTGGGATCTCAATTTTGTTCTACAAGCCCTTACTTCACCACCTTTCGAGCCTGCAGCTACCTGTGAATTGAAATTCTTGACCTGGAAAACAGCCTTCTTAACAGCAATCACTTCAGCAAGGCGAGTTTCAGAAATTCAAGCCCTCTCTATCAAACCTCCATACTTAATCTTCCATAAGGACAGGGTTTCTCTTAGACCAGACCCTTCTTTTCTTCCTAAAGTGGCTTCCATGTCTAATCTTAATCAATCCATTGAGTTGCCTGTATTCTTTCCTCAATTTTCAAACAAGGCAGAATTTAAATTTCATCAATTGGATGTACACAGACAGTTACGTTTCTATCTGTACCGAACAAAAGATATCCGGAAGTCTGATCAACTATTTGTCTCCTTTTCGGAAAACAAAATTGGGTCCCCCGGTCTCCAAGATCACCATATCCAGATGGATATCTAGTTGCATCTCTTTCGCCTACCAAGCAGGAGGAAAAGATCTGCCATTTCCGGTCAAGGCTCACTCTACTCGGGCTGTTTCTACATCTACAGCCTATCAAGCCAGATTGTCAATGGATGATATATGTGCTGCAGCTACTTGGGCTTCTCCTCACACATTTGTTTCTCATTACAAATTGGACATGGTTTCTAGGGGGAGATTGTCCTTTGGCTCCACAGTACTCAGGAGTATTTTCCTATGAGCCACCCAGGATGTAGGTGCTGGGGACACTGTCCCACGGGTAAGAATGTAGGCAAGATAGGACTACATAACATCAGGAAGTTATGTACTCACCATAACGTTCGATGTATGTAGTCCATCTCGCCTCACATTCTTACTTACCCTCCCACCTTCCCCCTTCCTGGAGGATCTGGAGGTTAGGTTTTTATTTACAGAGTTCCCTTTACTTTAGCTTATTCTTTTTATCTGGATGTTGTGTATGCATGGGGTATGAATGAGTACTGCAGCAAACTAGATCTGGGGATATGGAGCAGTGCACCATGGGATACCTGCTTAGCCCAGCCAATAGAAGACTTTGAGCTAGAAAAGTTTGGCCGAGTTGTAGCCGATATTCAGCTCCGAACCCACCGGTAAGAATGTGAGGCGAGATGGACTACATATATCGAACGTTATGGTGAGTACATAACTTCCTGTTATAAAGACCTGATCATAATTCTTTGTAGTGTATGGTGCTTTACCTGCTCCCTTGTACTGCAGTAGTTAGATGAAAATAAAGTCTAAGAGCATGAAGGGTATCACAACTTTGCAAGATACAACAGATTAACTGCTGCCACACGGAGAGCAGCCACCACAGAAGAGAGTCATCATACACAAAAACTTTTAAAACATGTTAAACACTTCATTCAGACTTAAAAAAATAAAATAAACTGTGTTTTCTACTATTCCTGTATCATATTTGCCAGAGTACTGTTAATCAGAGCCATAGTTGGCCATCCGGTACCTAATGCCTTTCCCCGTTCTAGCACCCCACAGAGATCTGTTACCCACTTACTTCACCTCACCCCCTTGGCTTTTCAGTTGAAGGAAAAAAAAAAGGTCCATACTTCCTTACTTTGGCACTCTAGCTAGATTCCTGCCCCCTTAGCTCTTCAGTTGATGAGCAAAAAAAAAAAAAAAAAACCTTCCATTTTTAACTGTAGTAAGTAAATCAGTTTGCTACAGCAGATTACTACACAGAGAGTGCTTTTCTATACTGGCATTCAGAAATTCCAATACAGAAAGAAAGCAGGAACTGCACTTCAAAGTCATTCCACCCCAATACCTTGCACCTGAGGTGTCTGCCCCTTTACCCACCTTTGCTACCCTTTTGCTGTTAATGCTCTATCAAGACTATAAATCCTAATAGTGATGAGGGGTGCATAGTGAAAACTTGTTAGGCACCTTTCTGATGTCAGAAAGGTTTTTAACAAATCTGTCTATACTCTTATTTTTGAAGTGTAATCAAAGGATTCTATGCTGTATACAGATATAGTGGAAAATGCCCTGAAAGAAGAGTCCGGCACTTTTTTAGTTCCAGTAAATTGCTTATAGACTGCAGGCTACTGTAGCAGTGATCATTCGAACATCTACTGTTATGTATGTTTAGTTACACAGCTGTACCTTCTCACTACTTAAGTGAAAGACTTGACAAAAGGTATTCATATTCCAGAATTTGAATATGACTTTTACTTGGCTGCCTGCATTTCTTCTACAGTAAGCCACCTTAGACTGTCTCCAAGGGGTACACGGACAAAGCCCTTAGTGTGTTGTAGGCAACTGAGTTTAGATTAGTGGTCCTGACACCCTGACACTGGAAGAGGCAGGCAGAGAGAGGAGTGAAATGGTGTGGTCCACTTACTCTACCAGGGAGGTAGAGGGGCTAGCAGTTGTTCAGGTAGCACAAAGGAAAGTGTGATTTCTCCAATGGAGACCACAGAAAACACATTCCATGCTTGAAGGTAGGGGTGGAGCAGTTTTCTGGAAAAAAAAATCCCTTGTAAACCTGAGGGGTAATGAATGAGGACAGTCCATTGCATGTCTCCTGTTGTCACTGCAAGATGTGCATCTGTAGGCAACACAGGGCTAAGTAGAAAACTCCAAAATCCCCAAATCACCCTCTAAACACTGTTAGACTGGTGACCCCTCCTAGTCAACCATTTCCCCAGTGATAGGGAACATATGAGCTGATTGGCTGGGAGGGGGTGATAATTGATAGGCAGTAGGAAAAAAAGTGTGTGATAAATTATTACAAAACATCATTACATTTGCCACTGCCTTTTTCATCCTAAGGGTAAATTTCTATTTTCTAAAGAAGCTCTTATTCTGATTAAAGAAGGAGTTGGGCTTCACTTGCAGCAGTACTTCACAAACACTTAAACTTTGTCTATTGCCCACCATTTCCAAACAAGTTAAGGTTGCGTATGCCAAAAGCAGCATTCAACTGAGGATAAACGATGGCCCCTTCAATGATAAATGAAGAACATAAAGCACAACCGGGTACACTGACACAAGGCTGAGTCGAAAATAACTTTATTATAAGACAGGCTAGTGCTTTCATGATCTTACTGATCACTTCTTCCAACCATTAAAACTATAAGATTCAAATGCAAATGCATATATAGTTGTAGCCATTGCGAATCAAGCAACAGCCAACCATTCAGCCAATCAGCCATCATCTCTTCACATTTAGCCAGATACAAAATATCATACAATCTTAATAGTACTCATTGTGATACATACATTTAAAGAAACAGTTTGTATAGTCATGTTCATACATAACTTACCACAAGCATAAGACTCTTATTAAAATGCATCATTAAATACTAAATAAGTCAGAGACCTAAAATAAATATTCATGAAAAAATAAAATATATAAAAAGCGCATAAATCATCTTGGTAAATCTCGTGCTTTCAAAACAGGTTTCAAAGAAATCATTTCATTAAGACCTCACCTCCATCCGCTCTTAGTTCTACTATCCAGCATAACTCAGATTTCTCAGTAAAATTTCTAATATCACCCAACTGGATGTTTTCATATATATTTTCTATCACTAAAAACTTAAAAATATGTATGCTATCAGTATTTGAAACAGGTTTTGCTAATGTCTTATTGATATTAGTTGTTCTGATGTTATAAAGATGTTCCCTAATTCATTCTCTTAGTGTTCTGTTAGTTTTACTGTATGGTATGTATGTTGTTCTATGTGGGTAAAACTAAGTATACTAAATTCCTAGTATCACAACTAGCTTTCACTTCAAAAGCTTATTTCACCCCTGAATCAGGGTGTACAAAACAAATACTATAATCGATAACCTGACATAAGTTACATCTCATACATTAACTTGTACCTATACTATCCCTATACGCATTCAACCCACTTTCATTATTATTGTCTGGATGACATAATAATCTCTTAATTGATTTCCTATTCTTGAAACAGAAATGAGGTTCATCTACCACCAAATTTCTAATTTTCTCATCAGTAAGTAACATAGGCCAATGTCTCCAAAAAACAACCATGATTACATTAACATTGCTGATGTAGAACAAGGGAAACATAACAGATAACCATCAATAAAAAAACGAAATGTTGAGAAAATACATCAGAACTAAACACTCTGTCGTTCTCACATTGGGCTAAGACCATATTGGCGTAGTTATTGGCACATGATGTGCCTTAGCTACGCCATTGGTCTGTAAATAATATGCCCCATCAAATACAAACACATTATTTTCAAGTACTGTTTCCATAAACAAACAAATAAGATCAATTAATTTCTTATCATTATCATAACTACTGTGTTGACTAAAATAAGCTTTCATATACTCTATCCCAACTCTGTTTGGGATCACTGTAAACAAAGACATTTCATCTAATGTGACTAACAAACATTCATCTAAAGTATTATTCTGACTGACAGAAAAATAAAGATCTTGCAAAAATTGTTTTGAGTCAACTAATACTATATTAAACTCAAAACTGGTCATAGATGCTTTTCAAGATAAATAGAGAATGGCTGCATACACCAGCCCTTACCAGCCACGATAGGTTGAAAAAGTGGCCGCCTTGAGTTCTTATGTATGCAGTCCTTGTAATATTGGAATCAACAGACAGTCAACATGTAAATACTGTGAAAATTCAAACATAATAACCCTACTAAGAATACAATACTGTATCATGTTATATATCTTGCGTTTCATTTTCTCACTATCATCCAGTTGCAAAATAGAATATGTAGAGTCATCCATAGGCATTGACTTAATAGAAGAATTATAATAGTCTCTGTCTAAAACCACAGTAGGACCCCCCATATTGGCTGGTCACATGATTATTTATTTATTTTACATTTGTTTACCGGGAAGGTCTGACTGGACACATGTCCTTTTTCAGTGGAGGCCTGGGGAGAAAAGCTCCACATAATACAAATAGGTTGAGCAAACTATGAGTACAAAACACATACAAGATAGTACATTTTGAGTTACAAATATGTGACCATGAATAGTAAACAGATTCCATACAAGGAGTAGATATTCATTATAGAGAATTAGTTAAAATTACACGTACAGAGGTTTTGCTGAGGAAATTGAACCACCTATTTATCAGAAGCTTTAGGAAATAATAGCTTAGAAAAAGCAATTGCATTAGCTGAGAGGGGCAGTTTAATCGGGAGCAGTATATGGGCATAGCCATTTGTTGGATAAGTGAATTTTCAGCATTTTTTTAAATTGAGTTAAAGCTGTGATAGATGTTATGTTAGAAGGTAGCGTATTTCAGATTTTAGCAATGTAGTTTGAGTATAGGGCTTCTCCAGCAATAACGTTTGCTAAGGTTGTTTTTATAAGAGGTTTGTTTCTAGACCATGAAGTTCTGGCACTAGGGTGAGGCTGTAGTAGGTCTTGTAGGAATGGTGTTTTCTTGGGTTGATAGAAGATTTTTTGGCCCGTGGTAAGTTGGTTAAAAAGTAAGAGTCGGGGGAGCTATAGCCAGTTGAGTTGTTTGAGTGCAGAACAATGGTGAGACCTAAGGAGTGAATTTGTTGCATACCTGGTGATTTTATTATAACAGGAATCTAGTTAAGTCATTTTTCTTAAGTTAATTAATATGGGTGATGCATAGACCAGAGTTGAGATCAGATGGAATTGAGCAATAGTAGTTTTTGTGCTATTTGTAAAATACTGCCTCTTCCTATATAGTGTACTAAGTTTTTTGTGTACTTTCTATGGTTTGGGATGAATGTATGTCAAATCTCATGTTGCTGTATATTTCTACTCCCAGTAGTTTGGTGTGAGGTGAGGGTGATATGATGGTGTTATTTATTGATACAGTGTTGAATGTGGTGAGGGGTTTGGTAGCTTTAGTGGGGCAGAATAGCATAAGTTTCGGTTTCCTTGGATTTAGGATTAAGTGGGAGTTTGTTAGCTTTTTTACTTTAAATAAAGAGTTTTGTGTTAGTGTTTGTAGTTCTTGTAGGGTATTTGAGGCACATATCACTGTAGAATTATCTGCATATTGAATGACTGAGGCTTGAGGGGCAGAGGTGTGGTGGTTGTTTGTAAATATATAGAGAAGAGTAGAGGACCTAAAATAGAGCCTTGGGGAGCTTCTAAGGTCACAGGAAGAAGGGGTGAAAGCTCTTTTTTCCAATGTACTGCTTGCTTGCATTCAGTTAGAAAGTTCTGGAACCAGGCAAGAGTAGGCTGAGATAGATTCAGTTCAGAGAGAACATGAATTAGTTTGTTGTGGGAGACCATATCGAAGGCTTTTGATAAGTCTAGAAATGTATTTACTATTGTTTCTGTGAAGATTAATAGTGTTAGTAAATGACATTAATGCAGTGGTAGTGCTGTGGTATGGACAAAAACTGTGCTGCTTGCTGGTTATTAGCTTGTTTGTATTCAGGTAATCCATGATTTGCTTGTGAACCATTCTCTCTGATATCTTAGAGGGGATAAGATTGCAATTGGTCGGTAGTTAGACATACCAGCTGAATTGCCTCCTTTACAGAGTGAAATAATGTGGGAGGTTTCCCAACTGGTGTGTACTTGGTGTTCCGATATAGATCTGATGATAAGAATGGAAACTGGGTAGGAATTCCTTCAGTAGCTAGTCTTAAAAATTCTGCTGGTAAGTTGCCTGCAGCTAATGTAGTGGGCTTTGGTTTCTTTAGAAGTCTTTTTATAGTAAAAGTTGAGGCGGGTTGCAGGGAGAACGTGGATTGTTTTTTCTCAGAATAGGGTAGCTGAAGTAGAAGTAGGGATTTGATTGTTATACAGGGCTAAAATAGTTTCTGTGATGTATTTGTTGAATTGGGTAGCTAAATTGTCGGAGTCATTATTAGCAGTGGGAGGGGGTGTACCGCTTTTTCCAGGTAGAAGTATGTCATTTATTGCTGAATAGAATTTTTGTGGGTTATTTCGGTATTTAGTTTGGATGTCAGAATAATAGTTTATTTTGTCCTGTTTAATTTGTTTTTTTTTTTGTTTTTGTTTTTGTTTCTCAGTTCTAGGTAAATTTGATTTGTGATAGGGAATTTAGTTTTGTGCCAGTGTTCCCAGGCCTTGTCTTGTGTTTTTAGCAGTGACCTAGTTTCCTTGTTTAGCCATGGGGCAAAGTTAGATTTAACTCTTATAGTTCTAGGAGGAGCCTGTGTGTTTAATATAGAGAGTAAGGTAGTATTCTACATCATTATCTAGGGGAAGTAGTTTCAGTGGTGACCAGTTACAGTGTTTGAGGATGTTTATGAAGTCAGTTTAGGTGCTTTTTGTTCCTTATTTGTTGGTAAATGGTTTAGTTGGTTTGATTCGTTTTCTAAATAGATAGGTTATGAGGTGGTCACTGAGGCTGTCAGGGAGACAGCCAGAGTGAGGAGAGTGGACTGGGTTGTTTTTTAAAATCCAGTCAAGAATTTGATGACTTATCTATCTTAGTGAGGGGTTGAATGAGTTGGCTGTAGCCATAGAGGTTGATGTGATTAGTGGGGTTTAGGAAATTGCAGTTTGACCAGTCAGTATTAAAATCTCCTGTGATTATTGTTGCCTGGAGTAGAGAACTTGTGGACCAGTTCAAAATGTCTTCTAAGATCTGGATGCTGTCTCTGGGTCGGATGTAGGCTTTAATTATGTTTATATGTTTTTAGTGTTAATGCTAAGCTTGGCTAGTAGCACTTCAGCATTGTCAAAGGAAGGAGTTATTAGATCTAAGGCTATTAGATTAAGGTGATTTTTAAAGGGTAAGACTACTCCTTTGCCTCTTTTGTTTGTTCTGTTTTGACATATTATAGCCTGGAGGCAGAATCTTATTGTTTGTAATACTGGGTTTGAACCATGCTTCAGTGGTTAATACAATATCAGGTGAGTATAGTGACAGGTTAGCATGCGACTCATGGACTTTGTTAGTAATACTTTTAATATTTATGTTAGTAATACTTTTAATATTTATGTTTAATAGTAAGATATCACTTTTGTTTCTATGTGGGATTGTTATTGGTAGTGTTTGGTCGGTGGTATTTTGAGGCTTTGGTGTTGAATTAGTGTTTGGGCCAGGGTTTGGGTGAATGCCACCACTAAGTGTAAGACGGGATGCAAGACAGTGTGTTTATGAATTTGACTATGTAGCTGTCATATTTTGTAGAACATTTAGGGTTGTTGGGGTAACAGAGTAGGGCGCAATGAGAGGCTGTGGAGGTAAGGATTGAAGAGGAGATAGTGACGTTGATTGCTTTGAGTTTTGTGGGTTGGGGGAAGATGTAGCATGGGATGGGATAGGTTCTTCTAGGCTGGAATCAATTAGGGGAGATGTGTGCAGCTATTGTTAGAATTAATAGAGCAGCAGTGTGTGTGTATAGTTGTTTGCTAAATTGCTGCAGGGTTGGATGGGAGCAGTATTGTATTGTTTTGGTTGAAGTTTTGTAGTTAGGCATTGTAATGAAGTATGTGGTGTTTGTTTTACTGAGGGTTGAGGTAGGAGGAGTTTAAGTTAGTGTTGAATATTTTATATAAGGTAGTGAGGTGTGATAATTTCAATTGAGTTGGGGAAGTGGTTAGTAAGTATTAGTGTGGGGAAAGTGAAAATGGATGGGAATGGGGGGTAGGGTAGGGGAGCAGAGTGAGCCAGAGAGTAGTGAAGGCAAATGGAGTGGGACCTTGGTCCTGTCAGAGCTGGTAAAGCCAAGTAAAAAAAAAAAAAAAACAGTCTGTAAGTTGTTATATTTGGTTGATTTTATGTGGTATTAGTTGCTGGTAGGTAGGGAGAGCAGCCCTATCTAATTATTCATAGCGATTCTTGTAGTTTTACAAGTTAGGAAAGAAAGCTATCAAGTCAAATCAGAAATGAATCATTGAGCCTAGAAAAGTAAGGGAGGTGGGAGTTATACAGAATAGGTTGTGTAGGGTAACTGCAACATAAAAAGTGATTCCAGTCTATTATAGCCAGGGTAATACAAGTAAAGATAATAGTAAAATAGCTAAAGGTGAGGGGTGACAGAGGAATAGCTGGGGAGGGTGAAAGAGTGTTTCGGTGATGTGCAGCTGATACTAGGAAAGGATTTACATGAAATTTGTGTTGTGTGTTGGTTCACCATGGCTGGGAGCTTCCGTTATCACCAGAAAATTTTCAGATGTATTTCCTGGGGTAGCAGGGCTGCTAAAGGGAACCAGATGTACCTAAATAGAAAGATACATATGAAAGAGAAAGGTTATTATGCAGTGCACATTTTGAGAAGGAAGACAAAGGCAATGGGGAGATCAATACACTAAGTCTTTTGAAGCGAAAGTATCGAGACAGAGTTGGGATAGGGTAAGGGTCACAGCTTACAGAAATAGTCAGCATCAGCAGGAACAAACAGTTATGCACTACTGGTTTTACAGTATCAGATATGGATAAAGGTCATACTTCAGACAGTATAGAAACATATATAAGCAAGTTCACAGTGTATCCGGTATCACTTGTTTGTTTCAGTATCAGCTATGCATCAGACGTATATCAGAGAGCATAATAAAACAATTTCATGTAATTAAGATATCAGCTATGCATCAATTTGTATATCATACAGCATAAAAGTACTTATAAGCACAGTTCATAATGGAGCAGGCATTATTTGTTGGGGTTGACTAAGAGATCTTAATACTTAAGATATACCAGTAGTTGTACATCATATTATAAACTTCAAGAACTTTAGTTCAGTCAAGCACACTTCCATAATGAAGCCACTAGTGCTTGCAATTAAAATAACAGTCATAGGCAGCTCCAGTAAAGCCACTGATAAAGTATTTTAGCAGAAATGAGCAGAACACAGGGACCATATACTGACATGGAGCTAGGCAAGTATAAGCTATCTGCCACAAGAATGCTAATTGTATCACTCCCTCTCTGCGTAGTTAATAAGTACAGAGAAACTAAAGCAGACCATTAGCTACCACGAGAATGCTAGTTTTAACAAACCCTGTCTGTGTAGTTAGTAAGTGGAGAGAAACTACTGCAAAACATTAGCTATCATGTGAACTCTATCTGTATCAGTTACTGTCTACTTGGGAATAAGTAAAGTTAACTAAAAAACATTTGCAGATAAGTGCGAGAAGTATTGAGCGAGTTTTACTTACAGCACAGCACAGCTGATGAAAAGCTAATCATTTATTCCTACAGTTGGCAGAGCACATCACCGGAACGTTCTGTTGTGTATTGAAAAGAGGGAGAAGTAAAAATGTGGCAGAATGCCAAGTGTGTATTTTAAGGTGTGCAATGCATCATGGGAGTGTGGGAAAAGTGAAAAAAAAATGAAAAATTAATCTGTACTCCCCCAGATGTATCAGAAGCAGAAATTCTAACCACTCAATTTGAAGTAAATCCACATAAAGCCATCATAATTATTGCCTCCTACCTATCACCAGGAAATAATCTATTATTCAAAGTCTCTTATCCTGGGCATCCTGTACTTTCAACCAAGAAACTGTAGTGCTAGGTGATTTCAACTTGGACTGGTTATCTTGCTCATCTGACAACCCCTCCAGTTTTATCAGTCTATTCACTTTCACCCAAACTATAAACTTCCCTACAAGAATCAATAAACACACTAAGAAAGAATCTATCGTAGACTGGATACTAACCAACAAGCCAGACTTTGCCCACCAGGCTGGATGCCTATTCGATTCACTCAGTGATCACTCCCCTACCTTTCTACTAAGGAAGTGCATTCACTCCCCCTGTAATCTCATTTTCAAACACATACGCAACAAAAGAAAAATTTCCCCTACCATCTTAAATTCCCCAAATTTAAAACTGCAACTGGTCATCTCTAAAATCGCTCCACCTAGACCAAGCTGTACAATATTTTAATGATACCTTCCTCAACATCCTTAATAATCTCGCTCCAATAAGAGAAAAATACGCTCCAAAGCCAAACACCTACCTTGGATAACCAAAGATGCTAAATCTCATTAAACAAAGGGATAGAGCCTGGACTGCTTATCAAACCTCCAGAACCTCAGAAAACCTCACCTCTTGCAAACAACTAAGAACCTTAACTAAAAAGCAAATATCTGACAAAAAAATCTTATTTTCTAGCCTGTCAGCAAAAAGATTTAAATAACCCACAAAAATTTTGGCAAAACATTAACTACCTCCTCAACCCTGGAAAAACCTCTACACCTGCACCATCTACAACAAATAGAACACAATGCTTAGCATCTCAGTTTAACTCTCATTTCATCACAACTATCACCTCACGTTTAAGCAACAATAAATCTAACCAACCCCTTACAGTGCCTACCTCCACTTACTCTAAACCCAACTACTTCTTTTTTAAACCCATTCAAACCTCTTATATCAAAAAAACTCCCATCAAAACTAAAACTTACCTGTCTAGCAGCTGATCAGCTCCCTAATGACTTCTTAAAAACTTCTGCAAGTTCCATCCCCTATCCCGTATCTATCCTAATAAATCGATCCATCACAGAGCAATATGTCCCCATAATATGGAAAGTATTCCATATCATCCCCCTCCACAAGGGAGGCCCATCTAAAGAGCTCTCTAATTATCGGCCCATTGCTATTCTCTCACTCCTAGCCAAAATCTTAGAGAAATGTATCCATAAGCAGCTCCTAGACCACCTCACTACAAATAACCTCTTATCTAGTTCACAGCACATCTTCCATCCGAAACACAGTACCTCTACAGCCCTCATAAGTTTCACTAACTGATGAACTAGCAGACAACTTTGGAAATTGTTTAAAGCATGGAGTAACAGTGGAGCTTTATTGGGCGTTGAGTGTTCCTTCTCCACCATACTGGTGTCTTATGTGGCAACAAGAGTGAGGTGAAACACCTAGAATAACTTTGGGTCACATTGATAAGTAGTTACATCATACAAGAGGTCCTTAGAAACCGGTTTTGTTCCAGAATTATGGAAGGAGGCAGTTGTAGTCCCAGTACCTAAAGATTTTCCCTTGGAGCTCAACAGGGATGCCCATTGTTTCTGATCTTGTATGCCTTATATCTTGGACTCTTGGCTGGGAGGATTTTTGCTGTGGTGAGCCTACCAGTGTTGATTTTTCTAAGTTTCACTAACTACATCAACCTCCTCAAAAACAATGGACAACTAGTATCTACAGTATTCCTTGATATGTCCAAAGCTTTTATTTATTTATTTGCAGTTGGTTTACCAAGATAGTCCATTGGGCCAAGATGAATCTGTTTTCAATGGAGTCCGGGGAGAAAAGCTCCAGAAACAAGCAAGGTTACAATAGGTTTTAGATTACAATTTTTTCAAATGTTACAGACTAGAGCAAAACATTACAAATAGTACAGTCTAGTGAAAAACATTACAGATGATACAGACTAGTAAAAAAGGAACATTACAGTATAAATACTGAGAAGCCATTACATCTTAGGAAGCATGCACTTAAGTGGTGCATTCTAATACATTTTTTGTAAATTGCTTAGTAAGTACAAGGGAAGGATGTATGAGTTAGGAGAGAAAGTAAAATGGAAATTGCCAGTGTAAATTATGTGGGGTGGGAGCAGGAGCATTCCCACTGGGATACTAGATGTGAGTGAAGAGATTTTTTGAATATAAAGTGGTTAGAGGTGGTACGAATGGATGGTGGTAGAGAGTTCCAGAGACATGCTAGACCATAATAGAATAGGAGATTTTTACCTGGGGGAAGAGTTGGTTTATACAATTCTATTAGGTTTTGGTTGTTAGACCTTAGTACTCTGTCAGGTAGGTGCATTTTAAAGGCAAAGGAAAGAGAGCGACAGAGGGGAGGGGCTGAAAATGAGCTTATGTGCAAGAGTAAGTTGAGTGTAGGTGAGATGATTGGATAGTTCTAGCCATTTTAGTTTGTGGAGAGAAGAACAGTGGTGGGTGGAGGACTTATGGCTGGTAGCGAACTTTTTGTTATAGCAAGAAGAAAGTTGTGTTTTAAGGGAAGATTGTAGGTTAGTTAGGAGTGGGGCTCCATAGAGAAGGGAGGCGATAAGAAATGAGGTAGAGAGAATGATTTTAGTGGAGAGTGTGAGATAATGATTTTGTCGGTAAAGCATGCCTAGTTTTTGATGGATTTTTTTGATATTTAGTTGAAGGTGGGAATTGAATTTTAGCTGACTGTCAATTTGGACCCCTAGTAATTTGGCCTCTGACACCAATTCCAGAGATGTGTTGTTATGGCTAGTGATAGAGAATGTGTTTATATTGAAAGAGGTGACTTTAGAGGGAGTAAATACCATTAATTTGGTTTTAGAGGCATTGAGTGCTAGGTGATTTTTTTTCATCCATTGTTCAGTGGTACTACTATACTACTCAGACAAGCTCCTCATGGTCCTGCAGAGTGGTCCTAGCTACAGAGAACTCAGAAAAGCGACTACTTTCTGGATATAAGTATCTTTGCTGTTTTTTTACTTGAAATAGCTTCTCTAGCTTACCCTAAACAAGCTTAAACAGTTTTTTTAACTGTTTGCTGCATTATTTTAATATCTGCACTTAAAGTTACATTTTAGTCGAATTTGATCGAAAGTTTGTTTAATTTAACTGTTGAGGCTGCCCACTAAAGTGAGCTAGCCTGTGTAACTGATTTATTACTGTTTCTGCATTTTCTGTGTGTTTCTGTCTAAAAACAAAAAAAACAAAAAAATAATCCTTGTTTTCCCACCTCTCCTCGACTAGTTTAGACCAGTTTACAGGCATTGCTTAAGTTCCCTGTTTAAAATGTGCGTTTGCACGGCTTTGCGCGGCTGTGCGCATAGCACAGCGCCGGTTAAACAAGGATAAACTTCTTCTGGCTCCACCAAGTCTGCTCCTCAAATTTTCCCTTAAGGAAGCTCTACTTTTAGTATAATCAGACTACTCGCTATATTATAAGCCTAGCACTTGTTCTCAAAACTTCTCTACTAAGTAAGCACTCTCGTACTAAGTAAGCACTACATCCACCTACCACCCCTGTGAATATCCACTTCCCTTAAAGGCACAGCACTCCCTTGTACTCTAGCATGTCGAGTGGTAGATTACTGGCGTCCTCTCCAGTTCAGCTGGTTAATCTGGGTATCTTGAGAAAATGCTGCAATTGTCTCATGTACACAGACAACCCTCTCCTCCTCCCAACAAACACAAATACATGTGAGAGATGCAACTATATAGCCAAACTGGAGGATGAACTCTCTCAACTCAGGGCTGGCATGACCAGACAGGAGGAGATGGTAACCACACACACACAACAAACCCAGTCACACATAGACCAACCACAACTGCAAACCAAACACATAAAAACACAAAGACATACTCGGAGGCTCTAATAAAAAACTTACCAAAACAACAGAGGCTCCCAAAGCAGACATCCAAAAATCCACCACCTCAAAACAAAACACATGCAACACATACTTCAACAAATCAGTGTGTCAATCAATCACAGCCCTTAAGGCCAAACACCATGCCTGATACACTAGTAATAGGTGACTCTGTAGTCAGACACACTGATGTCCTGCTTACCAGGCTGAACAAGGAGAGGGTGACTGTGAGCTGCCTATCGGGAGCTAGGATCCGTCACATAACACACGCACTCAGGTCACTCCAAAGCAAGTACAAATATGACTCCGTCATTGTCCATGCTGGCGTGAATGACCTGAGACGTACCTCCCTGGACTACATGAAAAGAGACATAGAGGAGCTCTCTGATTATGTAGCCCAGGCTGGTATGACCCTGACCCTGAGCAGCATCTTGCCCTCACCAAGAATGATGCCACAATACCAAGACAAGATGATCAGCTTTAATAATTGGCTCAAGTACTGGTGTCATTCTAAGGGGATCCAATGTCTGTCTGCCTGGGATGACATGTTGGACAAGCCACGCTGCTTTGCAAGGGATGGCTTGCACCTGTCACCACTGGGCTTCCTGATATTGGCTAAGGCTCTTGCCACCCCCATAGTGCCTTTTTTAGGCAAGGCTCAAAAGACAAACCCACCTCCTTAGAAAACAAAAATGGAAAAAAACTAAGTCTAAATCTCAAGATGCAGGCACTTGATGCACTCCTCAGTATGGAGAACATAGACGTCTGTGCAGTAACTGAAACCTGGTTCAAGGCTCCTGAGAGCACCCCAGCGCTACCAGGCTATACCTCGTATCATGATTTTTGGCCCCAAAACCCGGGCCGAAACACAAAGGGAGGGGGAGTGTCCATATTCATCAAGGACACCCACACCTCCAGGTTAGTAGCAACACATGAAACATCGGAGACCATACAGGTGCAACTAACCATAGGCAAAACTGCTATACAACTGGTAGCATGTTACAGACCACCCTCCCAATCTCAGAAACCCCACTCAGCCTTCCTGAAGACAATGGAGGATATGAATGTATCACAAAATAACATCATACTGGGAGACTTCAACTACCCTAACATAGATTGGGTACATTATTCTAGCCCTAACACCCTAGCCCAAAGGTTCCTGGAATTCATAAATTCAAATGCACTAGAACAACTAGTCACCCACCCTAGCCCAAAGGTTCCTGGAATTCATAAATTCAAATGCACTAGAACAACTAGTCACCTCTCCCACTAGGGGAGATAATATACTAGACCTGATCATCACAAACATGGGGACAAAATGCTCCACACCGGAGGTATACCCCTCTCTAGTGAGATCTGACCACAAACTAATCACCCTGGATATACATATCCCACCTCCACCCCCAGCACAAAAGACCACAGTGAAAAACTTCTCAAAAGCAGACTTCACTCTTCTTAAGACTGAGATGGTATCCTTTAAGCCCACTGGGCCAGTAGATACTACATCCCACAATGCCGAATCCTTCACAAATGCTTTCTATGGACATCTCCAAGAATGCATGGATCATGCAATACCAAATAAATCCAAGTCCCTCTCCACCAAAGGCAAGCGTCCTGTCTGGTGGACCTCAGCCATTAACAAATTGTATAACAAAAGAAGGAAGCTACTGCACGACAGAGCAAAATCCCATAAAGGGAAGACATCTCTGATCAACACTAGCAGAAAACTACGTTCTCTCATAAAAACATCCAAGGCCAACTTTGAGAGAAAAATCGCTAAGGACACTAAAGATAACCACAAAGCTTTCTTCAGCTATGTTAGAAACCTGGGCGGAAACCCTCAGATATGCTCAGAGTTAGTTCACAACAACAAAAAATACACTGAACCCACAGATATTGCCAACATTCTGGCTGACAGGTTCAGTGCAAATTTCTCCCCTCCCTCACCCCCAAAAGAAGAAATACTTATCCCAGCTGAATGTAATCTCCCTGTCATCTCAGATGTCCAAGTGAGAGCTGCCCTCAGCAAAGCTAAAAACACAGCATCAATGGGACCTGACGGTATCCTGGGTTGCGTGCTATGTGAACTCCAAGAGGAGCTAAACCCGCACATAAAAATGCTATTTAACCTTAGCCTTACTACAGGATATGTACCTGAACACTGGTGTACAGGAACAGTGGTCCCACTCCACAAAGGGGGTACCTCTACAGACCCTGGGAACTACCGCCCCATAAGCTTAACCAACCTGGTCTGCAAAGCTATGGAAAGAATCATTATGGAACTCATAAACAGAGACATTGGGGACCTACAGACACTTGACCCCACCCAGTTCGGCTTTGTAAAGGGCAGATCCTGCCTTTTGAACCTGGTTGACTTTTTCGAAACAGTCACTAGAGCCATTGATGAGGGCAAAGCATTCTTACAGCCTACCTGGACTTGGCTAAGGCCTTCGACACAATACCCCACTCAGGCATCATAGATAAGCTCAACAGCTTAAACGTAAACCCTTATGTCACTAGATGGGTTGCAAACTGGCTAAAGGACAGAACCCATAAAGTTAAAATCGCTGGAGCAATGTCAGACTCAAAGCCAGTCACAAGTGGTGTCCCACAGGGATCTGTCCTGGGACCCCTCTTGTTCGGCATTTATTTCTCAGATGTTAAAGCCAACATGGGGGGTTGTGGCTGACAAAGTTCGCAGATGACTGCAAACTAGGCGCCATAGTCGATACACCAGCAGACACATACATCCTACAAAAAGGCCTCACAGAAATGGACAACTGGTGCCGGAGTCATGGCCTTAAACTAAATGCCAAAAAATGTATAGTCATCCCCTTTGGGAATAACAAAGTACCCACAAATTATCACATAGACAGCAACCCACTGAGTACGGAAAAAGTAATCAGAGACCTAGGGACCCAAGTCAACAGCGACCTCTCATTTGACACCCACATTGCCAAAGTAGTTAGAAAAACATTCTACCTTGCACACCTTATCATGAAGGGATTCACATCCAGTTTCAAGGATGTCATTGTACCCCTATATTTCTCCCTCATCAGACCCATGATTGAGTACAATGCCCCATTTGGTATGTACCTCACCCGGCATTTGCAACAGCTGGAGAGACCACAAAAGTACCTCACCAAGAGGATCAAGGGTCTCCAACATATGTCTTATTCTGCCAGACTAAAGAAACTCCAGCTCTATTCAGTAGCATACCGCCTGCTCAGAGGTGATCTCTGCCTGACGTACAAGGCCATGTCCAATCAGGAACTGATGGACATGCTCCACCTCGAAAAATCCAAATCCATCAGAACCACGAGAGCTAAAGACTTAAACCTCGGCACAAGTATGAATAGGACATGCTGGAGGGATAGATTCATAACCCAGAGGCTTCCCATGCTCTGGAACAAGATCCCAGTTCATGTTAGGCAGAGCCCCTCACTGACTCTCTTCAAGAGAAATCTTGATGAGTGGATGGGAGATCGTAAGTTTACCCCAGGGGTCACATCTGTGTCACTACTAGACAGAGGCACAGTATTCTAAATCTATTCTGTGCATTTTTGTACCATTTCATGGGGTGGCGAAAGCCACATCACTATGGCTAGGCTTACAAATGCCCCAGGGCAGATAGCCTAGTACTAAACTATGAAACTATAGAAAATGCATCTTGTGTAAGCTTTAGGAGTGTAGGGATGGATGTGGCAGAACAGATAATAGTTGAATCATCTGCGTATTGGGTAATATTTGAGAAAGGGATAGAATTGCGGAAGTCATTTATAAATATATTAAAGAGGAGGGGACCCAGTATGGAAGCTTTTGATACGGTATACCACCAACTACTACTCAACACTCTAGCCTCCTTCAAACTCAACTCTGCAGCTCTCAACTGGTTCTTTAGCTACCTTACTAATCGACAACAGACAAATAAAGGGGATAATAAACTCTCCACACTACTCCCAGTCTCCATTGGGGTTCCTCAGGGTTCCATCCATGGCCCTCTCTTTTTTATTATATTCACAAATAGTCTAAACACTGCCACTAAATCTGCTTCTGTCATTCAATATGACAACACTACTCTTATTTGCTCTGCTCCCACACCCCAAGAACTCCAAGATAAACTTCAGAAGTCATTTTTTGATATTGAAAATTATCTAAATGAACTTCAGCTCATCTTAAACCCAAGCAAAACAAAATTAATGATCTTCTCCAATAGGAAATCCTAAGCAAAACCACTTCCTCTCTCCATCTACTCCACTAATGTCACTATAATAGAACCATTTAATCAAACAAAACTACTTGTTGTCACAATAGACAACAACCTAACATTCAACAAGCACATATCACTCACAATTAAGAAAGTTCACATCAAACATGGTACTCTATATAGGGACAAACCTTACTTTACTTAAAATGCCAGACTAGCCACAACCATATCCCACCTCCTATCTACTCTCCTCAACTTTTCACTAACCTGTGCATGTCTGATTTACATCTGCTTGATTCCTGCTATACTAAAATAGCAAACTTTGCTGCTAATTTACCCAACGGGACCCATCATTGCCTTGCTCTGCAAAAACTACACTGGCTTGAATTTCCCAGTCTGTTATTACTCAATCAGCTCACCATTGTCCACTCCATTATCCACAATCCTGAAAACTGCCCTGCACTGTCCAACCTACTGCAACTAAATACCAACCCCAGGACCTTTAGATCATCTGTTAATCTTATACTTAAGGTAACTAAGTCCCATATTTACTTTGGCGATTGACTCTTCTCCTTCAAAGCAGCCAAACAGTGGAACCTGTTACCCCAGAATATCCTAGAAAACACAGATAGTCATAGCTTCAAACAGATCCTAAAGGAATACTTTACTCAACAATGACTATGGTCCTGTAAAACTCTTAGTTTCTCATGCCATCAATTAAATTTTTCTTTTCTGCTATCTTCTCCTTGTCTTACTTCTACCAAATGAAAATGCCACAGTAGTTTATTTTAGTTATATATGTAATGAGTTTCATATTACTGTCTGCAGTAAGGCTTAGGAAATGTAATGTTTTCTGTTTTTACATTCCTTTTTGTAAATTATGATTTTTGGCAACTGTTAAAACTTTTTTGTATATTGTTTGTAAATCTTTTTAAAAAAATTGTAATCTTTTTATACTATTGTTATGGAGCTTTTCTCCCTGAATTTCTGCTGAAAGTGGGCTACTTGCCCAGCCGCACTCTACCTGGTTAACAAATGTAAAATAAATAAATTAATGAATAAATAAGTCCAGGGTGGCTGCCTCCAGTATTACAGTTGTCTCAATAGCAAATAGATGTTTGTGGACCTTAGTCCTGTCATAGCTGGAAAAGCTAAGCAAAAAAACAATCAGTAAGTTGCTATATTTGATTACTTGTATGTGGTATTAGTTGCTGGTGGCTATGGAGAGCAGCCCTGTCTAGTTATTCATAGAGACGCTTGTAGTTTTACAAGTTAGGAAAGAAAGCTGTCAAGTCAGAGAGGAGTCTTTGAGCCTAGAAAAGTTAGGGAGGTATGAGTTATATAGAATGGGTTGTGTAGGATAACTGCAACATAAAAAGTGATTGCAATCTATTACAGCTGAGGTAATACAAGTAAAGATAACAGTAAGTTGGCTAAAGATGAGGGGGTGACAGAGAAATAGCTGGGGAGGGTGATAGTATGTGCAGCTGATACTAGGAAAGGATTTGCATCAAGTTTGTGGTGTTTGTTTTAAAATAATTTCAAATGATTACAACGTACATAGGCAATAGAAGGGCAGTGGTTCACAGTATTATACTGTGGCTGGGAGTGCCCGTTATCACCTGAAATTTTTCAGGTGTATTTCCTGGAATAGCAGAGCTGCTAAAGGAAACCAGACATACAGCGTAGCATAGTTGATAAAAAGCTAATTATTTATCCCTCCAGTCGGCAGAGTACATCACTGGAATGTTATATTGCATTTTGAAAAGGGGGAGTAGTAAAAAAAAAAAAAAATGTAGACTATTCTATTGTCATTCCGAAGATCGCATAAATCCTTTCTGTAAACCACAGTTAAGTTACAAATGTCTTGCCTTTATGTTCCTTGTTTACATTTTTAAACAAATCATTTTCACATAATTTACTGAAAGCTTCAGGTAATGGATGGTTAGCAGGTGATTATACACACGGTTTCCTGAAGGTATTAACATTTGGCTGTTTAATATTGCTCCAGCTGACTGAAACTTTCATTGATCTGACCTAAGAAACACTTTCCAGGTTATTTTCCTTAGACTTAAGCTTCTGAGCCTCCTCACCTTTCTTAGTTTGTAAGTGCTGTAAGGACTTTGGACTATATTTGCTGTCACTTTATTCTCTTGCTGCAATCTCCCTTTTAATGTACCTTTCACTACTCAGCTGTTTATACATTCTTATCTTTTCAGTAGGTGTTGTTTCTACTTGAGCTGTCCAAAAGCTACCATCTCCTCAACTTTCTCCCACTTACCTGTTCATTATCTGTTAGCATTTGTGTTTGTCTGTCTTCCTTCCAAATTCTCTGGTACCTGTCAGCTTTACCTCATTCACTATTCCCAGGCTCTTTTGCTGTGGGAAGAGATAATACATTTCCTTAGTGCTATTTTAGCTACAGCGAGCAGCTGTATTTCTAACCTAAAGTTCTTTGGCATAACTATCATCAATCCAACATTACATAAATTGTTCAAGTCCTGCCTTTTCTTAAACCTCACTTTTCCAAAACATTATGCTGCATGTATTGTTCCCACCCTTTTATAAAGATTCTACTTCCAGTTATTTTGTCTCTGTTACAATATTCAGTACTTGTTATACAATTGGTTTAGACCTTGATTTCCATTGCCTAGTAATTGCCTTTTTTGGCAGCCACCAGATTTAAACTTGATAAGGCCTTACTATCTCTAACCAGTTCATGTCCTGTGTCCCAGCATTAGAAACATTTCCTTAGTTATACCCATTTGCTCACTGTATATTTCTGACAGAGTACTCTGTAAGGGTTTTTTAAAGTCTGCTAACTTGTTTCCAGTTACCTCTTTCTTCCCCATCACACCTCCTGTGTTTGCCATATACCTGTTGAAAAATCTTTGGAGTCTGTCTGGGGTATAAAAATGCCTATGCAAATACTATAAGGCTATAATCCTAAATCTTTTAGACTTTTTTGCATACTTGGGAGCCATACGTATGTCCTCCCATTGTTTCCTTTTGAATTACTTATCTAGTCTCTCTTCCCAAACTTTTCTAGCCTCCTCTGATTGATTCCTACAGTTATAGTGGAGTATTTTATGTGCCCTGCTACTTATCTCCTTTTTTAACAGCAACTTCTGCTCTAGTTTCAGCTGTGAACTGTACCAGACTGGGTCTCTCACTTAATATTCCCTTGTCCCTTTCTGTTTGCCTATACTCTAGCAGACCGTAATAGGGAAGGCAATCTCTATACTGTAGTCCAAATGTCTTCTTGACCTGTTCCCATTATATTACCTTTCCTTCTCTAGTTATTTGCTCCCAATTCCTTGGTTCCTTTGCCAGTTTTCTCCATTTAATTCCAGACCCCCTGTTACATTTTCTCTGTACCCCTTACTGCAGTAATCACTGTTAGCAAAATCACCATTCTCATGTTGGCTTAATTCTTTGAATACTCTGTTACTTTCTGAATATAATATTTCATATGGCTGTTGTTATTTTCCTTAAGGATCTGCATCCAAAATCCCACTCTCTCCTCATTTCTTGAATTCCCTCACTGTTTCATCATCATCCCTTTCCACTTTGAATTTTAGTAGTGTTCTTATGTTATGTGTATGAGCTTTAATTGTGTATTTCTAAAATATCCCTTCAAATCAGGTAATCCTATACCACCTTATTAAATTGAAAGTATTACTTTATGTCACTTACCGTACTCAAAAATTATTTCAACTCTTTATTAATCATTGTTCAGAACTTCTCCTCTGGTTGGTAAACATATTATATATCTAAAAGGACTAAAACATTTTCAGTGCTTGGATCTTGATATCCGTATCCATGAACAACAGCTTCCAGTTTCTCAGTTTTTTATTATCTTTTGTTTAGTTTCTTCCCATATACCCTTTGCTGCTGTAACAGAATCTTTTTAGTCCATACTCCTAAATACGTCATTTTATTGCGTCCCCATAAATATGGGAACCAATTCATTTGTGAGTACATAGCTTACAGCTATTGTCTTTATTTTTATCTTTGTTCATTTTATATCCCGAAAAAACTTTACACTGACTCATAATGTTCCACAACATTGAGATATCCTTTTCCTGGTTTTATGAGGTACAAAATAGTATCAACTGCAAATAAAGCCAACTTTTCTTGTTTACCCCACCAATTATATCCTTGAATTTCAGAGTCCCTTATTTTCTTTGCCAATGGCTTTAAATATAAAGCAAGCATTAATGGGAGAAGAGGGCACCCCTGCCTGGTTCCTCTATTCAGACACAACTTATAAAATCCCACGAAACAGTGTTTTTACAACTTATAAAATGAGGAATGCTCCCACTTTAATTATTGTCTCAGATCTCTCATACATCCTCCTATTTAATCTTATTATGCATCAGGGAATGCAAATACTTCCATTGTCCTAATCATAAAATCCCATCTTAATCTGTTGAATGCTTTCTCTGCATCAAGACCCAACAACAATTGTAATATTTTCTTACATTCTGCTTTCCTCTGGATCATCATTGTTCTATTAATGTTGGCATACACCCTCCACAAAACAACACTGATCAATATCTATCAGTTTTGGCAACACTTTTGCCAGTCGTTTAGCTATTGTAGCCATAAACACTTTATAATCATGGTTTAAAATTGAAAAGTAAAGTAAAGCTTTATTGTCATTCAGACCATACCAACCACAAAGGGCACAGATGAACAAAATTACATTCCTTCAAGCTCATGGATACACAATATAAAACTATTGTAACAAAAAACACAAGCATGTAAACACATAAACAATAGAAACACACACACAAATTACAGAGTCCCAGCCAGCAGACATTCCATCTCCACACCGGCAAATCCCAGTCCACTTTTACCGATCCAACAAAAACAGACATCAGAAGTCCAGATCAGCACACATCCAGCAAACAATCAGGTCTCCAGAAAGCTGCCCTCATCCAGGTCAATGATCACAGTCTCCGTCGTCCTCCATGATCTCATCCACACTGACACCATCCTCTTTTCCACATCAGTAATGGTCCAGTTTCCACCTTCACAATCAAATCGGATCTGGCACAACACCCTCCGACGTTCAGTATCCAGCATCTGCTCCACCCAGTGCACCTCTCCACATGCAGGCCCAAACAGCCATGTCTAGACTAACCACTCCAGCAACTCCAAATTATTTCACACAAATGCACACCAATCCTGCAAAGCCAGACGTTAAAATGATTGCTACTTTCACCTAAAGCAAACTCCCATCACCTCTCTACCAGTAATAGCCTCTTTTTCTGTGTACACTTTAACTGACTGTGATTAAAAAATAGTAATAATACAGATCAATCTATTAGTGCAAGATTAAGGAACAAAATTATAAAAAAATAATACCATGGACAACGGCACCCAAATCAGGGACATATACTAAATATCGGTCTTGTATAGTTAGAAGAGCAACCAGTTTTTCCACTGGCATGCATTTTTTGAAGTTAGGAAGTCTGAAAACTCATGTCTTCAATGATTTGCCAGAAAAAGCACAGCTTTTGTGAGGAACAGACTAAAGATAAGTCATAGACATTTTGTGAAATCAGGCCAGTTTCAAAAACAAGGAGCCAGATAATACATTTTCCAAATTCATAAAATGCACATTAGCTCTGTAAAGCCAGACTTCAAATTGAACAAATGACAAAAGAGCATGTCACTGTCAGCTCCCTGTCTGCCAGTTTTGTGGCAGCAGTTCTCAATAATTTGTCATAAAAACATAATTTTTTATGAGGCAAGGTCAGGCACACTATAAAGTCAGGGACAGCTGTGTAACCAAAACTGCAGTGATCAACAGAAACATGTTATAGGGCGTAAAAGGTGAGAAGAAATTTCAGTTTCTGTTGCACATTACATTTCCAAATAAAATAAAAATAGCATGTATGCTGTTCAGGTATAATCATATCTCCAGTAATGATTAACATAACCCAGGTTACATCTCTGTTGTGACATGTTTTTCTGTTAATATGAATACTTAATAAGTTATGTATGAGCACAATACAAATCTCCCAATACACATACACAGATACACACATGATCAACAGTTTTTACATACTATTCTAATTTAGTTGAACAGTTAATAGAACCACAGGATCTGATGTTGTCTATTTCATCCATTTCTCAACTGATGGGTCTCAGAGCCGACCCTTGAATCTGTCCTCAGCCACTCGGCAGACTTTAGGGTCCATAGCTTGAGCTGCTCCCCTTACCCATAACCCCCTAACTACTTTTGAATTACCTCAGATCTCATTTGCCACTTCAGTGATAATATGTGGTCACCATTAGCTTGAGCGAGTTCTTTGATTTATGCAATAAGCATATTGTTTTTTCCTCAGTTTTCCCCTATTTTCTCTCTAAAATCCTCCCCTTATTAAAAAAAAAATTCTAAGCCATTTAATAGTAGTAGTGACACTTGGGCCTTAGCCCACATTCTGCTTTATCACCGTAAGGTATATCTTTTCTATTGCTGGTATTTCTGCGTGCTATTTATTCCAGTTACCCTTGGGTATACCTTTATTACCATTGTTGGTATTTTTTTTCATTATCTCTCACTTTTTTGGATTTAAGTACTGGTTATTGTTGTGGTAGTTTTGTTTGGTGTTAAGATGATGGAAAACTACTGTTTTCAAAATGTGCTCTTGTTGGCATAAGATCCCAAATTTGGATAGTAATTCACTGTGTGAGTACTGCTTGGGTCCAGGGCATCTTGAAGTTTCATGTGATATTTTTTCTGGTTTTAATAATAGAACCTTGAAAGAATAAGCTGATATTGAAAACTCTACTTCCATCTTCTGTCTCTTTGGGCTCTGGAGCACCAAGTTTCTCTAAGAAGGCTTCAGGGGCTGCAACAGAGAGATCTAAAGAATTGAGGAAGTCCTCTTCCAACTAGTGTCCTCCCTCAGCTTCTTTGGGCTCAACTCCACCCAAGAAGGTGTCTAAGTTACCGGCTCCAACTGTCTCCAAGAGCTCAATTCCAAAGAAAGCAAAATCAGAATCTTCAGATCCATCCCTCATTTGGATCCAATCAGGTCCAAATCTAAATCTATGAGGTTTTCTGCTGAAGCAGTCTCTTCCAGGCTTCACTCTCTCTTCCTGCAGGACATGCCTTGAAGAGCTTCCAGTTCGCCATCTACCTTGTCCTCCCTCAGGTTATCCAGGAGCCTGTCAGAAGTGGATGTGGGCAGGATAATGAGGAAATTTTTCAGAACCTATATTCAGCTGGATGCTTTATTGGCTCCATCTCCCATCAGGCCTGTGAGCCTGTTCACCTCTCAGCCCCAGACTTTAGTCACACTCTGATCTGGCCTGTGGTTTTGCAGCTTTTCTGAGTGTGTCTGTGTTGAATCTGAAGACTAGTCATTCTTCCAATCTGACGCTTTCTTTGACCGAGACTTGTCTGACCTTGTCAGATCCAGAAGGATCTCAGGGCTGCAGCTTTGATGCTGGATCCAGTGGATTGGGATCGACTCCAGTGGTTTCAGAACAATTGCTTCCTGTCAGAGCCTCTGTGCTGGGCAGCTAAGCTTTGGCCTCTACATCATAGGCTGAGCCAGGGTGATCAGGTTTCATCCCTCATAGGCTTATTTGGATCTAGTGGGGGAAAGACTGAAATCTCTCTTTGCTTCAGCTTTCAAGGTAATGGAGAGAGCTTTGTCCTTCTCATTGGAAAAGACAATCTTACCCTTTTCAGGTCCTCCCTACACTCAATTGTCTTCTTTGGAAGCTGGGTCTTTTCATCCTGCTTCACTGAGACAACCGGCCAGATCAATCCTTGAGACTATCCTAATTTAGGACACTACTGGCACTTCAGAGTCCTCTCTGGAACCTCCCACCTTGGAAGGGGATATGCAAGAGGAGGTACCTAGGCTCTCCACAAGAGTCTTTAACTGAAGACACAGACTTAGATGAAGGGGCAGGGTTCCCCCAAATCATCCTTTGAGGATGTTTCATTTGGAGAGATTCTCTAACTTCTGAAACAGAAAGGAAGTTGGTCTAAACGAAGTTGGTCTACTGACACCCCCCCCCCTTTCCAAGAGGAGTCACTGTTCCCCAAGGCTTTTGAGATTGGCTCAGCTATGTACAACTTGGGTAGTCCCCCTGGTGGATGAGATGGTAGACCTCATCTTCCACTGGGCTTGGAAGGATCCAGATGTTAGAGCCCATCCCTTAAACATCCAGACAGATATCTTGTTGCACTTAAAGATACAGCTCATTGGTGCAAGGGTCCCCCTGTGGATGGCATGGTAGTTGCAGCAGCCACCAGGAAAGAACTAGTGGAATAGAGTTTTTCTGTCCACCCTCTTAAAGGGGAGTCTTAGGCTTTGGACAGGTATGGGAAGCATGTCTGTGTATCAGTGACCTTTCCCCTCAATTGTCTGAATTATTTGGCACATGTCACCAGGTTTTAGAGGGTATTGATCAAACAGTTTTTCAGTACCCTCTCAGGGTCCATTTCTGTGGAGGATAAGAAAACAGTTTTTTTGCAGCTGGCCACCCTCCAGTCATTATCTAATGCTTCCATGATACTGATATCTTACGCCTCAGAGGTAGCTGTTAGAGTGTCAGGTTTATGCTTAACTGTGAGAAGGCATGCCTATATGCCCTTCTCTGATTTTCCGGAGCCCTTCAAGTCTTCATTCATCAATTACTCTTTTGATGTGTCTACTTTATTTGGTCATGAGGTGGAAGAGACTCTCTGTAGGAGCAAGCAAGATGAGAAGACCCTTTCTACCACAGGAATGCATTTTTCTACTCCTGAAAGGACCTTTTCCCAAAACTGGTGGTGGGATGGATAGAAAATTGTGGTTCAGAAAATCACAATGTTCTTCCCAAAACTTCCATGGACAAAGATCCCCTCATGGCAGCAGCAGTGGTGTGTGTGTGTGTGTGTGTGTGTGTGTGACTTCAATGGAAGATGCCATCCTTGTGGCAGAGGTGGCCAGTAACATCAGGACTGCAGAGGTTTATTCATGGATAAGCCCTTTCTGCATGCCTGAAGGGTTATCTGATGGCTGCACTCTGGAGGCAGTCGAGGGACACCTATCTCTGAACCCACAAGCCTGGACCACCATTATCAAAGATTCCTGTGTGCAGAATATCATATCCAGAGGCTATTTGCTATATTCCCTTTCCCCCCAAAATGCCACAGAAAAATTCCGAACATTACATCCCATTCAGAAAGCCACAGCAACAGAAGTTAAAACGGTTAGAAAAAGAATCATCCAGCAGTTCCTGCCAGACCAGCAAGGTTCCTGAACATATTCAAGATTCTATTTAGTGCCAAAGAAGACCAAGGACCTTGGACAAATTTTGGATCTCAGCAATCTGATTCAGTTTGTGAAACACTCAAAATTCTGAATGGACACTTGTCAATTGGGTGCACTCTATAGATTTTCATAATACATAGTATCATATCAAGATAAACAGGTGCTCCAGAAGATAACTGTGCTTCTGGATGGGAGCCAGCCACTACCAGTTCAGAGCCCTGCCCTTTTTTCTCACCACAGCCCAGCAGGTGTTCACCAAGTGTTTGACAGTGGTTGCAGCTCACGTGAGACTGCAAGGACCCTGGGTGTTTCTGTATCCAGAGGACTGGCTCCTGTCTGCTTCCATGAAGCCTCTACTAATTCAAGACAGGGAACACTTGCTCCATCTCCTTTCATAGCATTACCGTAAATTATTCCAAGTCTTAGCTTTGTACATCACAAACTCTGGAATTCATTGGTGCCCATCTAGACAAAAAAAAAACACAAGTACCAAGTCTTCCTCAATCAAGACCTTAAGGAAACAGGCAATACACATCCTTAATCTTTATTCACCTCCAGCCAGACTAGTTCTGCAACTGTTGGGTGCCATGGCAGCCTCCATGGTTCTAGTTCCTTTGGTGCATTTTCACATAAGAATACTACAGTGAAGCCTAGTGCTACAGTTCAGTAAGACATAGGGCAGTGTCAACTCCCATTTGAATTACAGATATTTTGCAATGACACATTTCATGGTGGATTCATGCAGAGGAAGTTTGTTCATGGCCATTCCCTTCATACTTCCTTTCCCCAAAACCACAGTGACTACAGACACCTCCCAAATGGGGTGGGGATGGGACATTACTTGGGAAGGCCAGTCCAAGGCACATGGATTTAGACAGAGGCCAAACTTCACATCAGTGTCCCAGAAATGAGAGCAGTCCTATATGCATTGCAGGTGTTTAAAGATGTTCTCCCACTAGGTTGGTTGCAGTTCTGACTGACAACATATCAGTAGTTTGGTACATCAACAAACAAGGAGGCACCGTATCTTACCCACTTTATAGGGAGGCAATGAGAGTGTGGCAGTGAGAGATCTCTTCTGATTGCTTTTTCTTGGCAGTGCATATTCCGGGGAAAGCCAACATGCTAGCAGACGAACTAAGCAGGTCCATTTTAACCATTCTTTCGTCAGTGGGGTAAACCATGCTGTGATCTCTTTTCCTGTCCCCTCAATACCAAGTGCAGCAGGTACTTTGCCCTGATCCCCCCATAGGGGGAGTCACCCAGAGATGGTAATTCACTGTTGTCCCTCTGTGTAATATATGCCATTCCTTCCCCTCCTTTTATCCCAAAGATTATTCAGAAAGCTTGCCAGTGGAAGAGCAAGGTGATCCTCATTGCTGCATTCTGGCCTTGTCAAGTATGGTTCCCCTGTCTTAGGTCTTGTCATCTTCACCGTCCATGGGTGTTGGATCATCTTCAGGACCTTCTGTCTCATCTGTCCATGTGACCTCACCCAGACATTCTGTCCCTCAAATTGATTGCATGGTTTCTTCAATTCCAGAGATGGCTAGAAGTTCCAGGCTTTCCTCCCTGTTTGCCACATCCTTATTTCATCTCAAAAAACTTCCACAAGGAAATTTTATAAAAGTAAATGGAAAAGATTCTATTTTTGGGCTCTTCAGAGATAGTTAGACCCTATTTCTGTGCCTGTTCTAGCTATTCTCGATTTTATAGCTTCCATATTCAGTGAAGGTGCCAGTTGTTTGACTGTTGAGTTACAAGTCACCACTATCTCATATTTTTACAGTGGTGTAGTTAATCTTCCTTAGCTTATCTAACAGTATGTAAAACCTTGCTTAAGGGGACTTTACTGCTTCACCCTCCAAGAAAAGATCCTGTTCCTCCATGGGACCTTATGCTGGTTCTTCAAGCCCTCATTCAGCCCAGCTTTGAACTATCAGAGTTATAGTTTTTGTCCTGGAAAACAATTTTCCTAGTTGCTCTTAGCTCAGCTAGATGGGTATCAGAACTCTAAGCATTTTCATCTCAACCACCTTGCCTGATTTATTTTACAAGATGGTTTTCACTTCAGACTAACTTTTTCTTACCACCCAAGGTGGTGTCAGAAGCTAATCTCAGTCAGTCAGTCAACCCCAGTCTTCTTTCCAAAATTCTCTATCAAGGAAGAATAGATGCTTCATTTACCAGACATTCATAGACAGCTTAGATTTTACATTCACAAAACTATAGATTTCAGGAAGTCAGAGCAAAGTACCTGTTTGTATCTTTTTCTAAAGCTAAATTTGGCACAGCAGTGTCAAAAGTAACTCCAGCCAGCCATTACCAAAACATCCTAAAGCACACTGCACCTGGTCTGTGGTCACATCATCCACCTTCTGGTCTAAATCATCTATAGATGACATCTCTGCAGCAACTTCATGGTCCATCACTCATACATTTATAGCTTGTTATAAGTTGAATGCATTACCTAGGAATAGAGTAGCTTTTGGCTGAGCTGTACTTTAGAATATCCTTCCTTCCTTGAGGACCATCCAAGATGACTCTAGCTGGGGACTCTGTCCTATCAGTTGAGGAGTGAGCAAAAAGACAACATCAGATATTATAGTTATGTACTCACCATAACTCTGCATCTGTGTTGTCTATTTTCATCTTTCTTCAACTTCCCAGTCACCATTCCCCCTTTCCTGTTGACTGGAACCTGGTTTGACCTGAGGGATACCCCTGGCTAACTTCTGCCGTATGGACTTACATCTTCTTGTTTCCCATCTTTTTACCTTTTGTATTACTTACTCAGAAATACCATGGACTGCTTTTCCAGTTTTGGCACTGTGATTGATAAGCTGAGGACAAACTCAGTCTGAGGTAACTCACAAGTAGTTAAGAGATTATGGGTAAGGGGAGGAGCTCAAGTTATGGATCCCAAAGTATGTCCAGTGGCCGAGGATAAATCTGAGGGTCGGATCCAAGACTTATCATTTGACATAGGACAAAAACAGACAACACAGATGTAGAGCTATGGTGAGTTTTTACATGAATGTGCATTTTTTGAGCAAGTAGTAGTCTGACTTTATAATGTCTGGCATTATTTATTGACTGATTATAGTCTTCAGTGATTTACCAGAAAATAAAGTTTACAAAGTGAAGCAAAATCATAACATTCTACAACATCATGGAACAAGTTGGTTAATTATCTTCTCATCTGAGTTTAATATCTGAAAGCAGTATGTGAAAAAGAGTCCACACATGGATTAGTGCTGTAGTCTCTGCCTTGTTTAACAGAAATAATGAAATAATCTCAATGTCTGCATATTATCTTGAAAGAGTAGGTTGTCAGCCCATCACTGTAGCATGTAGTAAAAAAAAATAATTTTAAATATTAGCACAGGCATCTGATGCTTGTGCATATGCAGTATGCAGCTGTTAGCTGTACTGACATTATGTGCATGTATGAAGATGGCTGTCTACAAATGCTCCTTTTTTTTTTTCCAGTTAAAAAGGACAATATTGTAAATTTCCTGGTTTCTTATAAAGTTGCTTTTGTGCCAAATGTTGTTCTAAATATGTTTTTTTGTGCTCAGCACAAAGGCTAACTAAAATAAGTACTTAATGTAAAACAGCTTTAAAGAAAACAGTGAAAAGTTTATATAGCCTGGCTAGTATACTGGGCGGCTATCAGCCATAGGTCCCCTTGGAGCCATGGGTCCTAGGTGGCTGTCCGACTCTCCAATTTATAATCTGCCATCATATAGAAGAGTTTTGTATGTTTATTAATACTCACTCTAGTTGACTAAAACAGTCAAACTTGTTTGTTTACACCATATGCATTTTATTAGTTCCTTAAAATTTCCTAGGATGTTTACGTTTTGGCTACTATATGAAAAATTGTTAAAAAGGGTTCTAACTATTTCAGAGAAGGATCTTTCACAAATGGCCGGTGTAAAATGTGATCTTAATTGAGCAATGCTGGTTGAGTGTTTGAGAGAGCATGATATTTTTCTTATCTTAATTTTATTTTTGTTAGTGTCTGACAGTAGTTATCAGTTATTAATTTGAAAGTAAGCATATTCAGATAGAAGAAACCTCTTGAGTGAAATTTGTAACCATTTAGTCTTTTTTATAGTGTTGGTGGTTGACATAATGGTTAACGTGTTTACCTTACAGACACAGGGTACAGTATTTGATGCTCAATCTTTGCTTACTGCCTTGTTCGATACTTTAAACTCCTGACTCCCTCAATATTTATATATGAACCTATGAACGTATAGTCACGCTTAGGAAATAAAAACAAATCAGCACAACAACAACTGAAGCACAAGAGTGTTCCAGTGTTGCAAGGTAACAATGAAAGTATATAGAAACAAATAAATGAGGTAAACAAACAAAAGTTAAAAAAACTGCTTAATTTTAAACGAAACCAAGTCAGTGAACCAGCTACAGTGATATCTAATTATACCACAATCTGTCATAGCAGATGCACTTGGCACAGAAATTAAGTAAAATAAATTAGAGAAAACAAAGTTCAAAGCCTACAAATACAGAAGAAGAATCAAAAATTCTTGCACTGTGAAAACAAGAGCTGCTGTTACATATTTTGCTATGGGATTTTATTTCTGGAGGTATATGAAATAATTTTAACTTCTTCAGCTTCACTGTCATTCATACTTATTAGTACATTACTCCTGAAGCATAAATTCCTGATATATTATGTTTTATTATCCATTATTCTTTTTGTTGACTATCATTGTCATATCAGGTCAAAGTCATCTGATATCACACTGATTCGATAGCAGAGAATTCAGTTTGTTAGGGGGCATAAGATTGCTGTTTAAGAAACCTGTTACACTGAATGTTACTTGAATTGTATTTTCTTAAGGAGATTTGCATTTTTGGAGTCGATATGCTTTTTTCTTTATCTAGGCGTACTTTGATGCCTCAGAGAATATTTCTAAACTAGCTTCTCCAATAACTGAGCCATGTGCCCTTGAATATTTGTGTACCAATCTGAATCTCTTAATTTCCATCAATAAAATGACAGCTTTGTAAGTCCAATTTCTGATGTAATGTAAACATGCAAAGACCAACTAATATCAAGATATCTTAATTCACATGCATACCGCTGTAGCATAATCACTGATATGTGAAACTTTTTTGAAAACATTTACTGAGAATGTTTAGAAAAAAAATGATCAGTAGTAAACTACCCCTTTGGTAAAAACTCTGTACCCATGAACTACCACATAGGCAGCAATCTACTTAACACCGAATGTGTGATAAGAGACCTTGGGACCCAGGTGGACAGTAGTCTCTCCTTTGATAGTCATATCGCCACAGTAGTCAGGAAGTCCTTTTACCTGGCACATCTCATCATAAAAGGGTTCTCATCCAGGAAAAAAGAGGTCATTGTTCCCCTCTACTCGACACTCATTAGACCCATTATAGAGTCTTATGCCCCTTTTGGAATGTACCTCACAAGACGTCTGCAGCAGCTGGAAAGGCCACAGAAGTACCCCACAAAGAGGATTACTGGCCTCAAACAAATGCCCTACACTGACCGCCTCAAAAAATTCCAGCTTTACTACGTAGCATATCGCCTACTCCAAGGTGATCTCTGCCTAACCTATATCCATCTATGTCAAGCAAAGTTCTTCATTAGCACTCTTCAAGAAAAATCTTGATGAGTGGACGGGAAATAGGAAATACACCCCGGGGTTCACTTCTGTGTCTCTGCTCGACAGTGGCACAGGAAAATAACTTTCTTGGGTGGCATAAGCCAGGGAACCTTGTTGGCTAGGCTTATGTAGGCCTTTGGGCTGATAGCCTAGTACCTACCTATGAAGTACCTACCTATGAACCTATGAACAATATTCTATAGTTAGTATATTATAACAGTAAGATACGGAAAGATGGGAAACGGAATGAAACTATGATTTATAAAGAAGCAACAATAGGATATTAACATTTTAACTGAAATCAAGGAGAAACCTTGATGGCCTGCTACATCTGGGACAGAAAAATTAATAAAAAAAAAGAAAATAAATCTTGTTGCTGTTATAATTTTCAGGGATAACTTCTATACCATATGCTAGTCTAAAAAATGTCATGTCTAACTCTGGAGCATTTACCAGGATTGACAGTAAGTAATGTGAGATATAACTAATTTAAGGTGATAGTTCAGTAAGGCTTATACGTTAAATTTCCATCAACCATCTGTATTTCATAGCAGCAGCAGAAAAAGCTGCACTAAAACTAAATGATAACCTATGATTTATTTTATTTTACATTTGTTAACCAGGCTAGTCTAGCTGGATATATGTCCATTTTCAGTAGAGGCCCGGGGAGAAAAGCTCCAAGCATGAGCAGTGACAATGTTAACAATGTATAGAAACATAAAGGATTACAGTACAGTCTAGTATTAGTCTAAAAGGGGTAATAATAATACATTTTTGAACTATAACAGTTAATGTATAGAAACATACAGGATTACAGTACAGTCTAGTATTAGTCTAAAAGGAGTAATAATAATACATTTTTAAACTATAGCAGATTTAGTAGAAATTCTACTAAATAATTATAGAAAACACAGTAGAAGGTATGAATAAGTCTTAGGTAGGGAAGAGAACACAAGTGTTATTCTCATAATTCAAAGAAAGAGTAGTAACTAGTTTTGGAGACTTAGGTTAAAGGAGAAGGGAAGGGGGTAAGTGAAAAAGTGAAGAAGAATATCAGTCTGGGTTAGTGCATGGACAAAGCCAATGAGTTTTTAGATGTTCTTTAAGATGTTTTTTTTAAAAAGAGAAGTAGAAGCAAGGGTAGATAATTCTGAGGAGAGCTGGTTCCAGATTTTTCCTGCAGTGTTTGAGAAGAGTGAATCCCCAGCTTTGTTATTAGCTTTATTTGAGGAAACTAGAAGCTTATTAGCAGAGCGGAGTGTGGATAGATTTGTATAGGGTGTAATTAGATGGGTGAGGATAGGGGTGTTGTTAGGGTGGTATAGGATCTTTTGAGTAATAAGTAATTGTTGACAGAGTATATGGTTTTTCAATTCTAGCCATCCTAGTTGTTTGAGGTTAAGGCAGTGGTGAGTTTTAAAGGGGGAGCTTGTGATTAATCTAGCTATGCTATTATAACAGGTGGAGAGTTTAGAGAGGTTGTTTTTGGAAAGGTTAGTATATATATAACACAGGCATAGAAAAGGGTAGACATGAGGTGGGTTTGGGCAATAGTTTTTCTTGCAGATGGGGTAAGGAAGGGTTTGATTCTATAGAGTGTGCCAAGTTTTTTGTTAACAGACTTTATGGTGTAGTTGATGTGTTCATCATAGCTGAGACGATTATCAATTGTTACACCTAGTAGGCGGGTTGTAGTATCTGGGGTAATGTTGGTACCATGGTACCAGAGGTTATAGAGAAGAAAGGAGTAGGTGATTTGTGAGTAGGGGTAAAAAGCAGTAGTTTAGTTTTTTTGGGATTTAGGAGGAAGCAGTGTTGCATAAACCAGTTTTCAACATTTTGAAAAACAGTTTGGGTAAGGGAGTGGAGAGTGGCTATATTCTTAGCTGTACAGATTAAGGTGGAGTCGTCAGCGTATTGAATGCAGGTGGCTTGAGGTATGTTCACGTGTAGATTGTTAATAAATAAAGAAAAGAGTAGGGGACCTAGGACAGAGCCCTGGGGTACTCCAATATTAGTAAGTTATGGTTAACCATATTGAAGGCTTTCGACAGGTCAATAAATAGTGCAGAGGAAAAAGAGTTATTGTTACGATTTTTATATATAGAGTCAGTAAAGGATAAGAGGGCAGTCGATGTGCTATGGAATGGTCTAAAGCCGTGTTGGCAGTTTGCAAGTAGGTTATTTTGTAGTAAGTGGTTAAGTAATTGTTTGTGAACACACTTTTCCATGATCTTAGCTAAAGGGGAGAGTAAAGGAATAGGGCGATAGTTTGAAAGCTCAGTAGAAGGACTACCTTTGTGTAGAGGGATGATGTGGGATATCTTCCATAGAGCAGGGATTTTGCCTTCTGAGATAGTTCTGTTAATGAGGATAGAGATGGGATAGGCTATGGCTTTTGCGGCTATTTGTAGGAATTCAGATGGGAGACAGTCAGCAGAAGGGGTGCAAGGTTTCAGTTTTTGAAGTAGCGTACAGATGAGGGATGAGATGCAGGTTGTATCTGAAAGGTAGACAGTGAAGTATTGCAGGTATTAGTTTGGGAAGTAGTGAAAGGTGGTAAAGAATTAGCCAGGGTTAGAATGGCTTCAGTAAAGTAGTTATTAAAGGCATCAGGGATCTGGTTGGAGTTATTAAGGTTGAAACCAGTTGGGTCAGGAGTAGTGGTGTGGCCAGGCTGAAGAAGTGTGTTTATTCCATACCAACATTTTTGTGGAGTTTGTTGGCTGGTTTGTTGTAGTTGAAGGTAGAAATCTTTTTTATTTCTAAGAATATCCTTCTTGGTGGCATGAGACTGAGATGACTTAAAATGAATTCCATTTATCTGTGCTTACAATTTGCAATTATTTTTGTACCCCTTAAGTAACTGCCACCATCCACACAGTATATTAGGCAGGTAGGAAGCAGAAGGAGATTGCTAGACCTTATTTCCATAGATCAGATGCACACCAATGGACAGTTCAAGTTCTCCAGTCTGCTACTGCATGTCTTTTGGAGGTGGAAGGGAAACAGAGTACCCAGAGAAACTTGGGAGGACATACAGACACTGCATATAAGGCACCCCATCGCAGATATGAGTCAGTGAACAATTTGCTATGGAGTCAGTGAACAATTTGCTTTGAGATGACAATGCTACATGGATTACTTTCAACTTAATTAACTGTTTGCACTTCATGAAAATATGTAAACATTAACCTTAGGAGGCCTTCATACCAAAATGCCATAAACAGTCCATCAGAAACTGGGAAAAAAAAACATTTGATTTATAAGAAATGATAAAATTATTGTGACGTATATGCAAAGTAATACACAAAAAGGAAAGAAGACCTTAAGTCCAGTGGTGGCTGGTGACTTCAAATCAAAGGGGGGCTGCAGGAGACAGCTGAATTGGTGGGGTCAATGGGAAGGGGTGTGACCAACTAGAAAGGGGAGGAGCTATGCTCAAAACCACAAAAACAAACTAAATACACTGCCCTGGGTGCCAAACCGTCATTATGAGAGCTCAATCAAGACAAAATGAAGTGTAGAAGAATAAAAATATTCCAATGCATTGGCTGCATGACAACTTACTTAATATCTAGATGGAAACAAAAAGGTTGTGAGGCATGAACAAATAAATTACTTTTTAAATACATTAATGGAATGCCAGTCAAAATCAAGTATAAGAAAAACAAGCAGCACTCAACTCAAACCACTTCTTGCACTGCAGTTCTAATTGTAATGTATATTCAGCTTTATTAAAGTACCAAGAAACATGCTGAAAGTAGAAATCTCTGATGCCCCCACTTGTAAAAATATTTCTTATCCATAAAAAGACCTGCTGCCTGAGAACTATCTACTTGTTTCATGGGGAAAACATGATCAAAGTAAAAAATGAAAAGCAAACAAGAAATAAGCTCAAGATACATTGCTTAAAAGGATTACTGTACAGGTTATGGATCACACGATTGGCATTCTGTTTAATTTATGGGTAAAGCCTGCAGAGATGACTGGAAGTCTCCAAGTGTAATGAGCTTCTTAAAATAATGTAATCCTGTCCTTTATTACAAATACTGTCATATGCATTTCAATACCCAAGCCTTATACATTATCTAGTTAATTATTCTCTACATGGCAACAACAGAAAGGCTTTCAATGTTGGCAATTCTTTAACAGTACGCTTATTAAAGCTTACTTGCATCTTGCGATCTCAGCCAAGCTTACCTGATGGTCATTAAAGTATTGCTACTTAAACACAGAGCAACAGGCACTTTGAGTAATAAGCATAAATCAACAGTACAAAAAATATGACAGAAACCAGACCATTCTGCAAAAATCAAGGACAGATGAAAAGCCACTCTAGTACTTGTGTCTACCTTGGATGGGGGGATACTCTGCACATTTACACTGCATAACTACTCCTTGCCTTGCTTCGACACATCCAGAGTCACTACATGGGGGAGTGGGGTGCAACAAGTATGTCACAATTTGAAATGTCTCTGGCTGACTGTGATGGCCCTGACACATTTGTCATACCTCTCAACCTCAGAGCAAGAAATCTGGACAAAGCCATACAAAGAAGTGGGACAAAGGCCCAAAAATAAGGACAATTTTTAAATATTGCTCTTATAAACTTAGAAAGATAATAGAATAGGTCTTGCATTAGTATGAATATTCTGAATGGTATGAAATCTGAAACTCAAATGTCTGTCATTATTTTCTAACTTCAGTCTTTAATGATTTGTCACTAATTTGCCAAAAAACACACAATTTTATGAAAAATGAACCAAAAATGTGATATAGCTGGGAACCTGTCAAAGAAGGGACACTTTAATATTAGTACTACTAACTTGAACAGCTAACAAAATAAAAGAATCTACATGCATTTCTGAAATAAAAGTAATCTATAACTCTGATTATTACAGTTATTTCTTAATTGTAAACCATCCATGTTTTCTTCCAAAATTGCTATTTTGCGGAGGGATTATTAGGGGGAAGAGCAACATTTTGAGCCAAAATCAGGGACAGTTGAGATGTTTGGCTATGCCTAATTCTATAAAGCAATTTATTTGCATGTACTTCTCAACCTGTTAATGCAATAAATCTGGACAAGGCCAAATATATTGGGGGAACATATAAACAGTATTAAAAATTGCTCTTGTATAAACTGAGACAGTTGATAGAACAACAGGTCTTACTTTAGCATGCATTTTTCTGAAGGTTATGAAGTCTGAAACTCAGTGTGTCATTATTTAGTGACTTAATTCCTAAATGATTTGCCAGAAAACCACAAATTTTATGAGGAACAAACCAAAAATAAGAAGCAAAAATCTATTCATTCTTTGAAAATCTGGACAGTTGGGAGGTATAGTTTAGCTGGGGCTGTCTTTAAGTTTGCCGCCCTTCCCCCTCACAAAATCATGGTCGAAAGGAGCCTCCCCATGCAGCCATTGCAATGATCCATTACTTGGCTATTTCACTCCATTTACCATAAACACTAATGTGCATACTGATTTACTTCTATGATGATTTGGAATTCATTTGAAAGTTTTATTTTGCATTTTACAGCACAAACACTAAGACATCTGCTAAACAAACTTAGCATTAAAACTTCTCTGCCCTTGAAACTCGCATTCATTGAAACAGCATTGAAATCCACATTCAAAGAAAATACATTTTACCAGTGGCAGATAAAGATTAATTCTGGGCTGTTTTCAAATCATAGGCCCCTTGCATATGAAACATACATGTGCTCTTTGATACACCTTCCTATTGTTTTGAGCATTTTTCCAGTAAACTATGAAACAAAACGCATGCACCAATAATGACAAAACTGCCCAGTTCAGAACATTTCCATCATAAAAGTCTACTCAAACTTCTACAGTCCACCATTATCAGTAAATATGCACAATTCTACAGTCCACCATTATCAGTAAATATGCACAATTCTACAGTCCACCATTATCAGTAAATATGCACAATCTCTGAAGAAGTAAAAAAGTCATCTAAATAATTCCACATTAAATAAATCTGTAACTAATGAAGAGGTTACTACTAGCAAACACCTTTTTATTTCATGGTTTCATCGAAAAATAGTGTCTGACGCCCCTGAGGAATAAATTGCCTATATTACATTAAAAATGATAAGCTAGTAATATTGCAATAGGAAATGGATGGCAAACTGATAGCAGGCTCATAGTTAGTGTCTTAACTTTTTCAGTACGGCAGCATTCACCCCTTGTGGGAGTAGAACCAACAACCTTCTGCATCAAAATCAAGTACACAACCTGATGTGCTATTAACAATGCAAGCTGACTTAGCATAAGCAGCACTAAACTTCTCTTCCCCTGCAGCTCTCAGCTCCTTGTAAAATCTACTCAATACTCAACTGCATCTCAGCTTCACAGCAGAAGAAATCTGGAAAAAGCCAAATTTATTGGGGGGGTCAAACGCCTAAAAACCAGGGGCACATTAAACATTGCTTGTATAATCTTGGAAAGTTGCTAGAATAAAATGCTGTGTTACCACCATACATTTTACTGCCAAGGTCCCTGTGCAAAAGAGGCAGAGCAACATACCACTATGCCAAACCACCTGCTTTGTGAAAGAAAAATGCTGTGTTACCACCATGCATTTTACTGCCAAGGTCCCTGTGCAAAACAGTCAGAGCAACATACCACTACACCAAATCAGCTGCTTTGTGAAAGAGCAGAAGACAAACTTAAATGGCTATCATTTAATGAATTCAGTTCTCACCACAGCTGTCAAACTCTTAGCACAAAACACCTGGACAAACCCAGTAATGAGGGAATACAGCCCTCAAACATATTCAGTGAATTCAGTTCTTGCCATAGCTGTCAACCTTTCACAAAAAACCTGGACAAAGCCAATAATGGGGTAATACAGTCCCAAAAATAAGGACAACTTTCAAATATTCATCTTATAAACTTAGGTTGTGTTACTATGTATTTTCCGAAGAATATGAAGTCTGAAATTCAAATGCCTGTCAATTTTACTTCTGACGGAACAAAAACTATTTTCAGCAGAGGCTCAGGGAGAAATACTGCAGACACATGTCTTTGTAAAATGGCAGGATACCAGAGCAAATCCACACAAACACAGGGATGAGATGCCGACTCCACACAGAAGGCACCCCAGCCAAGAATTAAACCAGAAAACCTATAGCTGTGAGGCAGCAATGCTACCACTGTAACATCAACTATGTAAGGAATTAAACATTCAGAAACCTGAAGTCTGAAATTCAAATGCCTGTCAGTTTTATTTAACATTTGTTAATCAGGACAGTCTGACTTGGAACAAAAAAACAATTTTCAGCAGAGGCCCAGGAAGAAATAATGCAGGCATGTCTTTGTAACATGGGAGGACACAAAAGCAAACCCACACAAACACAGGGAGACGATGCAGACCCCACACAGAAGGCACCCCAGCCAAGAATCAAACCTGAGAACCTACAGCTGTGAGGCAATAATGCTACCACTGCACCATCAAATATAAAATATTGCAACATTTAGAAACCACAGATACTATGAGGAACAGATCAGCTCAAATATGAGGCAAAAATCTGCAATTTTTTTTTTTTACAAATGGTGGTGGGTAGGGAATTCAGGTCTTTAACACCTGCATATAAGGTACAGGGTTCAAGCCTGAGGTATTCCCTACCACACCACCATGAGTTTGTTCTAGCCACCAATATATAAAAACTGGGGCATTTTCTCTCTCACACACACACACACACACACACACACACACACACACACACACACACACACACACACACACACACACAAGAATAAAAAGAAAAAGCTCCTGTACAACATTCTTTGCTTTACTGGTTTCACCTACTTCATCTTTGATAGCACTTTCTTATGTTTCCATTTTCACTGTCAGAGTCTTTATTCATTTAATGTGCTTTGGTACTCATAATGCCTAGTCGCTTACCTGGCAAAGCCTAATGATACATCAGAAGGACAGTGGAGGTCACCACCTGACACACGGAACACTTGATATTCAACTTCCAGCATAAAATAGATTTAAAATACTTTTCCATAATTAAATAAAACACAATGTAGAAGTAACCAATATAAAATGTATTTATTTACAAAACTAAGCATTTATACTCCTACAAAAGAAAACAGTAAGACTGCCCCTAAAAATTGGGGAGTGGTGAAAGTGCAAGCATGTGACTTTTTTATATGGATGTCAGCGTGTTCTTGGCAGTGGTCTTTGTAGGTGCGTATGTTGGGGAGTGGCAAATGGTTATTTCAGAACCAGTCTAGAGGGGATGCTTTCTGGAATACTTTTGAAACATAGTTGTTTGTGTTTTCTTGCGATAAGTGATACCCAATGGGAGGACTTTTAGTCAGTGGTAATGCAGGCAGTACAACTCCCAGTACATCTGCAAAGTCCTTAGCCACATTAACTTTCTTTTAACAAGTGCTGCCCACGTTTTCATCAATTTTGACTGAATGATACACTATTGTCCAGCAATTTTACGCAAAACTGCTATTCAAGTCCATAAAGTTCCCTGGAGTGCACCATTGTGTTTGATTATATATGCTGCCCCTTTCCCACAATGTACACCTTTTTCAGTGCCATTATACTGCAGAGTTCCAAGTCTGATACATTTATTAAGCTTAATAGGAAGAGGGTTTTCATAACTATGAAAACAACATCTGATACTATGAGACAAAAGTGAGTACAGTAAGATAAATGACAGATAATAATTTGGTATAAATATATACAATATTAATTTGATACAGCACTCTGACAGAACCAGTCTTTTGCAAGATGAATAGCACTACATTAAAGAACACATAGCAGGATAATAATCTCATATCACATACTTAACTGGTCATGTTTAAAGAATGCAAACTTGCACATAAACATTTCAAAGAAGCAAAGTCATCTCTTTGATGTTGAGGAATGGAACCCTAACTGTGTTCCGGGTGAGGAGTTTGATTACTGTAGAAGGGACATTTTCTTATGAAAGTCCAAAAGCAATGAGTGTATGAGTACTCAGTCTGACATGTTTTATCCTGATATCTCTACTGATTCAAATAAAACAGTCATTTCAGACTTAATACACTGAACCCAAGTGTTCCACTACTGAACTCTAACTTGCCAAACCATTTCTTTTTGTACTGTTGGTCTTTGAGCAGCACCATGTTATAAATCTCAGTCTGTAGCACCAGAAAGTACTAAAAGACTGGCTTCTGTCTGACCCAACAATCTGTTTTATGATTAGCACAGTAACAATGCACAATCACTGATATTAAGAGCTCTTTTCTCAAGTACCTTATCTTGGAAAGCATTGCTCTAGGCTCAGGAAAACTTTCCACTTGACACTGCTGTGAGCAGTACAATAGCAGATGGTCAGGGGTTCTTATACTAGTATCAGTTAGTCATGAGTTATTGGAGTACTTATTCTTTTAACAGTCTTTGCTTGTACAAAAAATAATGTATCATCCAGAAACCTTGCCTTACCAGCTTCAAAACTATTTATTTTCACTTCATTTTATTTATATTTGTCTAGTTTTTGCTGACTAATTAAATTATGTATTCACAGTTTTGGGATACATGATGCAGTCTTGCTTAATTTATATCTACATTGAACTAAATTTTGCTTAATTTCTGCTTACATGCCAACCTCTGCATTTCCGCGCACACACACACACACACACACACACACACACGCACGCACACGCACGCACGCACGCACACACACACACACACACACACACACACACACCCTTCACTTACCTGCTGTATGTCTCAACAGACGAACGAAGCAATCCAGCGACCACCTACCTCCTGAATGAAGCCAATCCAGCCAGCGACCAAACCCGTCAGCAAAACGGAGCAATCCAGCGACCAAGCACCTACCTCCTGAATGAAGTCAATCCCAAAACAGAGCAATCCAGCGACCAAACCCGCCCGCCCGCGCAATATGTCCCGCGAGAGCAGCTCACCTGTCTCAGTCCTCAAGCTCTCATTGGGTCTGCCAGCTCACCTCTCTCCTCATTGGGTTTGCCTGGAGCCGAAGCAGTCCAGACCTCCTCTTCTGTGCGGTCTTCACCGCACTGATTCCTGGGTGCACTTGCAGCAATGATTGCTGGGTACCTGTCTTTCTCTATCCGGACTGTTGATAAAGGCAGTCTGAGGTCTTCAAATGCCGGGACTCGTGCTTTTTTTTTTTTTTTTTTTTCAGTTTTGTTTTTTAGTTTTAAAGATTTTTCTTTTGGGTTTTTCTTGGTGGGAGGTCTGCAGTCCGGCAGTCCGATAGCACGAGCCGCCCCTGCAGTTAAGTCTACTTATGGATTCATCCCCAGTTCAGGCCTGTATTATCTAAGGGTGTTTACTTATCCCAGATTACAAACTGCAAAAATGTATCCAATTTCAAAATAGCTGCAGTATGTGTCAAAGAATGGACAGTTTATAAATCATTATGCAGCATCTAAGATGCAAATCAATAATCATCTTTGCATTTAAAATTGAAGGCTTATAAATTGTATGTGTTATACTTATCATAGTAGAATAACATTTTTGGTATGTCTACACATAACTGCAGTGCAGCTAAAGTTATAAAATCAAAAAATATGTAGCACTCAATTTATGAAATAAAGGACACCATTTTGCTGAAATGGTTTTCCAGTTCCAAACACCTGGGTTATCAATTTATAACATTTCTCTAAACTCTTCTACCTTCTTTTGAAAAGAAATAACACAGGCTTTTTTTTTGAAAATATAGATCAATTTGTAAAACAGTATGAATAGTAAAGCCTTATATTTGATCGAATTATTGATCATTGTATATGTAATGGGCCATACGTCTTTGACTCTACATCAGCTTAATATTTTAAACACTTCAGAGGCTCTCTTGATCAAGTAGTATACATAAAATTCATGAATTTTCACATCACCGTCAGCTTACTGGTAGTCTGTTTTGAAAAATTAATTGTAGGCTGTTAGGGTACAATAAGCTTTTTGACTGTGTTATGCTTCAGTTAGATAAAGCTAAATGGCAATGTAGCTAAAGAAGCATTAGTTGATGTATGAATTTATTTATTATTTATTTATTTGACATTTGTTAACCTGGTTAGTCCGACTGGGCAGCAGAGCCCTTTTTCAGTGGAGACCAGAGGAGAAAAGGTCTACAGATAAAAAAACAAAGCATCATACAATATTAACATACAAGTGTATATACACAGGAGAAACAGAATACAACTGATATGTGAACATGTTAGAATACAAGAGTAATATTGAGGGTTTAAACAGCCTTGGTACATACTAAGTGTGTATACTATAAATTAAAATTATAATAAATTATTAACGTTGACCTGTTCGATTCTCAGCTAGAGTGTATTCTGTGTGGAGACATGCGTAAATGGGTGTACCTTCATTGAAGGTTGTGCGTTAGGGTCGGCAACTCGGCACATAAAAATCTACTGCCAATCATTAGTGGACCGGAGTTCCGCTGTGGCGACCCCTAACCAGGAAAAGCCGAAAGACACAACATTAAATAAATAAAATATAAATATCAAAGAAACATTATGTAGCTTTCATTTTATTATTAATTTTTAATTTATTTCTTAAGTGGATAGGTGGTTGGTCTTTTGACACTTTTTAGCCATGACTTGGGACCAGACAGCATTTGAAAAGAACACGATATAATGAAAATGAGAGTTACACAATTAATCAAGGCACAATACCGTAGTCTTAATTTACAGTTGAACATATTCATTGCAAGTAGGGAAGAATGGAAGACACAAAGCGTATTATATTCACTATATAAATCTAGATGTGTCAAATTCATTGCAGTAGTGTAGGTCACTGTGGTCAGTTATTGTGAAAATCATGGGTGAAATGGGTAGCTTGTTAGTTAATCCTTGCCCCTAAAACATTTCTCCCTATGGTATGTGATGCAAGGCCAGATAAGAGTGATAACATAATCCTGTCTTTTCTTTAAGAAGTAAGCTTATTCCCTGAACAGAAATTCAGCTGTTAATGGTAATAGCCAAAGGAGTTCCTTTATGACATTGTAATGATGGATGCCAGTGTTCGCTAGAATGCAAATCTGAAAATTTGTTTGCAGCGATCTGAAATATTTGTGTATTGTAATATGAATGTACAGTAAGTAATGGTGAGCAGTGTAAGGAGAATTTATGTGTTCAGCTGTAACGGATTTAGCTGATAGATACACAAATGTGACATTTTGTCAGAGTCTGAGTTGAGACAGAACCTTAGTAATAATATTGTCAGTATGAACTGCGAATGAAAGTGAAGGATGAAGTCAGATGCCTAAGTACCTTTGCTTTTCGTGACATCAGGGATAACATTGCCTGAGTGTCTGTTAGTAGGTTAGGTAAGCTTGATACTTTCTGGGTAGAGGCAAATATCATTACAGTAGTTTCTACTGCACTGATAATGTGTTTGTTGTCAATGGTCCAATGACATAGTCATAGTTTGGATAAACTATTTTGTAGCCTTGTCAGTGTTTGATTTATTAGCTTACAGTAGTAATACACTGTCAGCATGTAATGTGAGACCATTAATGAATACAGAAACAGAAAGTGTGCTAAACATGGATCCTTGATGTACTCCAGTTTTGAGGCTACAACTGTTAAGAGTATTGGTTGTTGAAGTACACTTGAATTGACCTATCAGTAAGGTAATTTCTAAACCAGGTGATAGTGATATTTCCTAAGTTGTGCAGTTTGAGATTGTGTAGCAGCATTTTATAATTAACCATCTCAAATGCCCAAGTAATGTCTATAAAAAGTCCTTCTGTAATACGTCAGTTATCTAGGTTACTGTAAATGATGTTGATGACTGTGTTCTAAAGGCACTGCAAAATCCATGTTGTCAGTCTGATAGGAGGCCGCAGTTGTTGTTATGCTTTAGCTATTTATTATACAATTGCTTATAAAACAATCTGGTGTCAATTTTCATTCTGTCCTTAACTGATGGATTCAGATCCGATCCCTCATATCTGTCTCAGGCATTGCTAAAGCTCATGGCAACCAAAAACTCTCAAGCTTCTCCCTTACCCATAATACACCAACCCAAATTACCTCAGATCTTGCCACATCAAGCAGAAGACATGGTCCTCCATCACTCTGGATTATACAGCAGATATGTTTAATAATTTCTTTCAAACCCTATTAAAAAACCTTTATATTTTTTCCTTATCTTTCACTTTTAAATGTCTAGCAGTTTCTTTCATTTTCTTATTCTATATTCTATCTTTAGTACAGTTTTTTATAGCTCTCTGATACTATTGTTAGTATCTTTCTTCCCCTATGGCACTCTCGTAGTTCCTATTTTTACCATAGTTGGAATTTCCCTCTCTCCCTTTCCTCTTTTCTCCCTATTTTTTTTAAACTTCTGCATATCTGTCCTATTGCATTGTTTTTTCTTAACTATGGCAGTAAAAACGGCAGGATTTAAAAAATGTATGAAGTGTGGGCACAACCTGGCTCTATCTGATGCCCACACATTATGCATTCATTGTTTAGGCCCTCTGTATTTGCATGAAGATTGTATATGTCACGGATTTAACCCTCATGCTTTAGTAGAACGGAAAAATAAATTGATTCTAAAAAGTCTTCTTCCTTCATCCTTTGTAGAGGCTGTATTGGAAGCTTTTTCCTCCACTAAGTCAAAAACCACAAAACTAAAAAAAAACTCTTCTCTGAAGCTATCTTCCTCCTCCTCAGCTTTGAACTCCTCGAAGAAGAGGTCTCATGAAGATCCAGTCTCAACCCTGTATCTGAAAAAGGCTAAAATCCTTAACCCTGTCAAAGAAACATTATCAGATATGACACCCTCCTAAGTCGGATCCAGTGGAGTCATAGCTCTTGGATCTGACAAAGTCGGATCCAGGTCAACCTGCAAAATTACTGCTCAGGACAAGGTACTCCCCATCTCTGGATCCATTTCCTGACACGGTACCTTCCCCATTTTTGCAAAGACCCAGGTCACCCTCAATTTACTCCACTTGTTCTTCTAGAAGCCTCACAGAAGATGTGGAGAAACTGGTGCAGAAAATTTTCTTGGCACAGAGCCAGATAGGTGTTTCTTCAGCCCCCTATCCCTCTGGGACAGAAAATATGTATATCTGCATATCCTTCCCTATTACAAATTCCTCCTCTGACTCCTTTAGCTTCAAAGTTTTTGGATTGGAGTCATGTGGATCCATCTGGCTTGGATCGGAATTTCACTGTATCCTTGGATCGAAGATATTGTCATAGTTCTCAGATTCCATCAGATCCAGAGAGCTCCTGGAGCCATTGTCTACCTGTTGTATCCAAGGTGTTGCATTCAACTCCAAAGCTTTCGGAACTGTCTCTACACCTTGGAGCCTCAGCACTGGATAGCTTGGATCCGGCTTCCACCTCAGGGGCAAGGGAAACCTATGATTCAGAGGCTTGTCTTCTTGGATCTGATGGTCCCACTCTCTCTCTCTCCAAGTCACTGTACCTTTGAGGCTGGGAAGAGAGTATTTTCTGTTTCGGCAGTTCAAACAGATCTTTTCGCCTTGGATCCTAAGACCCCTGCCATGATGTCTCAGCACTCAGAGCTTCACCATCTCCTTCCACAAGGACAGCTAGTACCAAAACCCCAGGCTCCTGCTCAGGGAATTGTAATCTCCTCTTCTGATACCTCCCAAGAGCATCCCACTGAGGAGGTCCCTAAGAAAGGGACATGTAAGAGGAAAGACTTGGACTCCCCGGAGGAGTCCATCACTGAAGACACAGATTTTGATGAAGGAGAAGGGTCCCCATGATCATCTCCTGAAAATGTCTCCTTTGAAGACATCCTGGAAATCCTTAAGCAGAGAGGTGGTTGGACATCCACAACCCTACATCTGAGGAATTTGTTCCCCTGGAGGCTTTTGGTACTGGACCCTGTACCTCCTGGGTGACTCTACCCACTGATGAGCTCATTGAATTGATCTCACTGTGGGTGTGGAAGGACCCTGACACACTAGAGCCCATTCCTCGCCGACTGAACAGGATAATGGCACCACCAGCAGATTGACAGCTTTGGGGGAAGGGAGTTCTTGTTGATGCCATGGTCATTGCAGCGGCCAGCAAGAAGGATCTAGCAGAGGAAAGTTCCACTGTCCATCCACCCAACAGTGAGTCACGGGCGACAGACAGATTTGGGAAGTGTGTCTATGTTTCATTGACCTTCACCTTGAGGTGTCTGAATTATTTGGCCCACTTTACTAGGCTTCAGAGGGACTTGACCAAGGAATTATCAAATACCCTCTAAGGTACAGTTTCTGATGAAGATTAGGCATCGGTTACTTCTCAACTAATGACCATGCAGTCCATGCCCCATTCATCCATGAGGTTGATTTCACATATAGCGGAAGGAACCTCAAGGGCAGTGGGTTCAGACGTTTCCATAAGGAGACACACTTGGATGCGCATCTATGAGTTTGGGGAGCCTTTCAAGTCTTCCTTCATTAATGCTTCCTTTGACAGATCCTCTTTATTTGTCCCAAAGGTTAAAGAAACTCTATTCATGTATGGAAAGGATAGAAAGACCTTGTCTGTCATGGGTGTGTGATTTTTGACTCATCAAAGCACCCTTTCCAGGAATAAATGAGGCAGTCAGGAGATGTGGTTCAAGAAGTCTCAGGGTCCTTTTCAAGACACATGTGGAGGGAGATTGCCCCAGAGACATAGGAGGGAACTCGAATGGATGAAGATACCCCATGGCAGAGGAGGCCCACAGAACCAGGGTTCCAGAGAAATCTTTCTTTGACACACCCTACCAGCTCTCCTGAATTGATGCCCGATTGTCCACCTCTGTAGACAGTTGTGAGATGCTTATCTCTGCTCTAGAGAGCCTGCATAGATATAACAAAAGGTACTTGGGTACAGAGGATCATTTCCAGAGGCTATATTATACTCTTTTTCCCTTTCTCCTCCAGTCCCAAAGAAAATTGCCGATATTCCACCAAGTCAGAGAAAAGAAGCAGCAATTCAGATGCAAAAGCTGCTAAAAAAGGAGTCATTCAAAAGGTCCTACTAGACCAGATAAAATACAGATCTTACTCAAAGTTATTTTTAGTGCCAAGAAAACAGGGGACTGGAGACCAATACTGGATCTCTCCAAACTGAATAAGACAGTTCGAAGAACCAAGTTTTGGATGGTTATGGCTCAGTCCATTCTCCCATTTCTAGGCAAAGACAACTGGATGTGCTTTATAGACCTTCAGGATGCAAACTCATATAAAGATGAACAAGTGGTCCAGATGGTACTTGCGCTTCTGGCTGGGAGCCAGTTGCTATCAATTCAGAGTACTGCCCTTTGGACTCACCACAGCCCCCAGGATGTTTGCCAAGTGCATGGCAGTAGTAGCAGCTTACCTCAGACTGCAAAGAATTCTGGGTGTTTCCATATCTAGACATCTGGCTTATTACAGCTCTGACCAGGCATCAACTCATATGTGCAAGAGACCAGGTTCTTCAGACTTCCCTCTTCTAGGGATTACCATAGACTGCAACAAATCTCATCTGGAACCAACTCAAACTTTAGAGTTTATAGAAGCCATTCTCAATACAAAGACAACCCTTGATTCCCTTCCATTGCTGAGAGTTCAGACCATAAGATTTCAAATAAAAAAGATAATATGCAGCACTTCAGTTTCAGCCTGACTGGTCCTTCAGGCTCTGGGATCAATGCGGCAGCAATAACTTTAGTACCACTCGGCAGGTTTTACATGACAATCCTGCAGTGGATATTAACTGCTCAATGGTTGATACATTGTCAACCAATGCCTTACAAGATAGGAATCACTCACATCTGGAAGAAAGATCTGAAATGGTGGATTCGTTTAGACCAGGCTTTACAAGGTTGTCAGTTCATTCCCCCTCAACCCACAGCCATAGTGACCATGGACGCTTCCCAGCTAGGGTGGGAGGGCATTATCTGGGGAAGACAGTCCAAGGCACCTGGGCCCCCCCAAAGAGGCCAATTTGCATATAAACGTCCGGGAGATGAGAACAGTGCTGTTAGCGCTGCAGGCATTTCAGAATGCTCTTTCTTTGGGGACAGTTGCAGTGCAGTCAGACAACATGTCAGTCGTCTGGTACATCAACAAACAGAGAGGAGCCAAATCCTACCCATTGTGTTGAGATGCTCACAGAGTGTGGCAGTGGTCAGAGAAATTGAGCAGGTGCATTCTTTTACCTCACAAATGGTCCCTCAACAAAAAGATTGTGAAGACAATCTTCTGACAATAGGGCCAGCTTGCTGCGATCTATTCGCATCCCCCCTTAACAACAAATGTGGTAGCCTCTTTGCCCTAATCCCCCCATGGGGAATCCCCAAAGGATGCATTAATTCACAGTTGGCCCCCCAGTCTCCTGTATGTGTTGAAGAGCAAGGTCGTCCTCATTGCCCCTTATTGGCCTCAGCAAATTTGGTTTCCCTTCCTTTGGCCTCAGCTGATTCAACCAGCTTGGTTTCCGGATCCAACTCTGGACCTCCTGTGTCACCCAACAGGCATGATAAATCCAGACATAGTGAATGTCAGGCTGACTGCCTGGCTCCTGCAGTTCCATTAATAGCCATGCATCCTATGCTGGCTTCTCCTGTCCATCACATTCTTTTGCCCTCCCATAAACCGTCCACCAGGAAACTGTATTCCAGCAAATGGAACAGATTTGTTTTTTGGGCCCAAAAATATAATATTGAACCTTTCACAGCCCCCATTCATAATATCTTGGAATTTATAGCAAATCTTTTTTGAAGAAGGTGCTAGTTTTTCTACTGTTAAAGTACAAATATCAACAATTTCAAATTTTTCATGTTGGAATAAATGGTTCTTCC
>NC_056725.1:1794477037-1794579537 GCF_019279795.1 Protopterus annectens | reverse complement strand
AAAACTCCATGGAGTTACTCCAAGTTCAACTAACTATGGATAAGACTCCCCTTCAAGTTGTCATTAGCTGTAGGCCCCCCCCCCCTTCAATGAACCAAGATACCCACACTGCTTATTTGAACCTACTTGAGTCAGTCAGATTACAACCATACACTCTAGTCATGAGCAATTTTAACTATCCCTCCATTGACTGGGAAACTTATATGAGTACCAACATGCTTGCACAAAGGTTCCTGGACTTTGTTAAAACTAATGCTCTGGAACAAATAGTATGCAACCCCACAAGAGGATCAAATATTCTCGACCTGGTCCTCGCCAACATGGGTGACTGTTGCAGCACCACACGTATAGGACCCTCACTGGTTAAATCTGATCACAAATCAGTCACATTTGAAGTAGCTATAACACCTGAACCCCTCTTAGGTAAAATCAGGCTAATAAATTTCACCAAAGCTAATTATACCCTCCTAAGGGATGGCATAAATAATTTCCAAGTTCCTGTTCCCACAGATGGTATTGACAACTATACTAAGGTATACATAAATGCCCTGTACAAACACTTACACAAATGCAACTGTACCTGTTAAGATCTAAACAAGTTCCTCAAGAAAAAACAGGTGTCCCTGGGGGACATCTAGCATTAATAAGTTATACAACAGGAGGAAGAAGTTGCTGTCTAACAATAAAAAAGAGAGGTCCCAACACTGTGGAAGAACACCCTCTTCTGCTTGAACAAACAAATAAGACAACTTATAAAATCCTGTAAGGGCATCGTCGGAAAAAAATTAGCAACCATAGCTAAGGATAACCATAAGGCATTCTTCAGCTCTATCCGGAGCCTAAAAAGTATGACTCAGACATGTGCTGAATTAGCTGTGGATGGCATCACACACACTGATCCTGCGAACATGGCTAACCTATTAGCTGACAGGTTCAGTGAAGATTTCACCCCCCTAACCCCTCTAAACACTCCACAAAGCATTCCCTCTACATCTCCAAGGCCAAAAACACAGCCTCTTTTGGACCAGATGACATCCCAGGTTGTGTTTTAAATGGTCTAAAACATGAGTTAGCAACTCCATTAGGTACTCGGTTCAACCACAGCCTGAATACTGGTTTTGTCCTTGCTGAATGGAAAACAGCAACTGTCATTCCGCTTCATAAATGGGGTGCAGCAACAGACCATGGGAATTACAGACCCATAAGCTTAACTAACCTTATCTGTAAGGCCATGGAGCAAATCATCATGAACTTTAGAAATAAGGATGTAGATGATTTCTAAACCCTTGAGCCAACACAGTTTGGTTTTGTCAAAGGCATTTCATGCCTGTTAAACCTGGTAGACTTCTTTAAAAAACGTCACCAGAGCAATACACAAAAGCAAATCAGTGCATACAGCCTACCTTGATGTACATAAGGTCTTTGAAACAATCCCACATTTGGGCATCATTCATAAACTCTCACAGCTGAATATCAACCCTTATGTCATCAGGTGGGTTGCTAACTGGCACACCAACAGATCACACTCGGTCAAAGTTGGGGACTTTACCTCAGCTAACAGACCTGTCACCAGTGGGGTTCCACAGGGGTCAGTGCTGGGACCCTATTGTTTGGAATATACTTCTCAGAAGTTCAGGCCAAAACAGAGGGGCTGTGGCTGACTATGTTTGCTGACAACTGCAAATTAGGTGCAATTATCGAATCCCCAAATGTCAGTGTACTTCAAGAGGGACTTGCAGAAACCAGTGATTGGTGCCAAAGCCATGGACTCAAACTCAGCATTAAAAATGCATCATCATTCCCTTTGGTAAAAATGATATCCCTGCAGACTATCATATAAATAATAATACTCTAAGTAACAAGTCAGTAGTGAGAGACTTGGGAACGCAAGTTGACTGTAGCCTAAACTTTGACCACCATGTGTCTACTGTGGTAAGGAAGGCATTCTACATCACACACCTCATTAGCAAAGGTATTGCCTCAAGAGTGAAAGAAGTCATAACATCCCTGTACCCGACCCTCATCAGGCCAGTAATTGAGTACAATGCTCCCTTTGGTATGTACCTTACTAGGCAAGCTGCAGCAACTTGAGAGACCTCAGAGATTTCTAACCAAGAAAATTCAGGGTCTCCAGCACATGCCATACACTGACAGACCAAAGTCACTGTCACTATACTCAGTAGTGTTCAGACTACATAGAGGAGACTTGCGCCTGGCGTACAGAGCAATCTCAGATCCAAATGTAATGAAAATGCTGCACATCCACAAGTCAAATGGGACAAGGCTAACATACTCCAGGGACCACAGCCTAGCCTACGACATAAATAGGACCTGCTGAAGAGACAGATATGCCTGTTAGATGTTGTCACTCCTCTGGAATAGGCTATCAGTTCACATCAAACAAAGCATCTCTATGACCCTGTTTAAGTGTAGCCTGGATGGGAAACCATAAATTCCTGCCGGGGATTTCACCTGTGACCCTCCTGGATATGGGCAGTCATTGCTAACTAAGATCTCGAGTTTAGGCAAGATCCTTTATATTGGGTTTCTCTTTTATTATGTTGGGTATATACGGCTAGGCTTATATAGACCAATCTAAGGTCAATAGCCCAGTAACCACCTATGAACCTATAAAACTGTTAGTAATAGTTATGGGAGTCTATATTGGAGTGGAACGAGGAGAGGTGGTTAAACTGTCAGGGTTAAGGAAAGCCTGAATTCCTCTCAACATGCAAGAGGCTAGAGTACACAAGCATCCCCTTGGATATCGGACACTGTACACCAGTTTAAAAAAGTCTCTCTTCTAAAAACAAAAGTCATTGTACAAGTCAAAAGGATGGAAGCAAAGTAAGTAAGTACAACTGTATAAACAAATAAAATGGAGGATCAAACAACGAATGAAAATACAATACAATAAAGTAAAAAAAGGCAAGAGGGGCTAAATCAGAGCGGTCCAATATAGCTTATTGGGATTAAGATAAAGATAAAATGGTATCCAAATACAAATATAAATATTACAAATAATGAGTTCAACCAGACCTGATTACCTTGTCCAGATGCATTGGGCAATGGGGTGTCTTGAGTTGTGGTCCTGTTTTCTCTTAGCAGTGTTATCCATTTAATTGGTAGAATCTGTTGTGGTCGAGCTTTTGTAGATTTAAAATGCAGTTGATGGATTTGGTGGTGGTGGTGAGTTCTGGTGCTTTCTTTGGTTGTAATCAAACTTGCCACTCAAGCTCTTTTTCTCAAGCCTGTCGCTGGCATTCCCATTAAGTTGGATATCCTTTACTTTGTCGAGTATATGGAATGTAAAGTGGTGGTGACTAGGTTTTTCTTTGGCATTCATGGCCAAAGGATCAGAGGGCAATTTGTATCAAATGTCGGAGCTATGTCTTGCTATTTGGGTTTTCAACTTGTTGATGGTCTTACCTTTGTAAAATGAGTGGTATTTACTGCACTGGGTACAGTAGACCACTTTTGTGGTATTACAGTTGCCTCAGTATTGTCTGGGTTAGTTTTTCTGGTTGTTGGGAGCAAGTGAAGCTGTTGTAGTTGCGAATGTGGTTGCACTATGTACATGGAGGGTCACTACTTAGTGGCAGGGTTATAGAGGTGGTGCACCTGCATCAGAGAAACTATATATAGAAGTGTACTGTCTACATCCCTGTTAATGCTGACGATGTAGGCAAGATCTAAACCAGACTATATTTTTTGGTGTTAACTGCATATTCAAGTTCACAGCCCACAGAGTACTCAAGACAATTAAACGTATCCTCCTTTCAAGGCAGCAAAGCTTTGCACAGCTCACTGTAAGGCACTGTTTTTACACAATTGCAGTTTTCTGCATTACATGTGCAGCCATCTGTGCAAAAAACTGAATAGCATACTCACAATGTAAGGCAGAAAAGCATTTCTAGTTTACCAAAACAGGCTAGACTGCACAACCTATTTAACTATCAAGAAACAACACAATTAGTCAGAAGTGTATGAAATTGCTCTGGTCAAGAGAAGTATTTTTTTGTTTTTGTTTGATGTCCTCCTAGTCCTATGTTGCAGTATTCTTAGTGTGGGATTCCCTGCCTCAGACGACTGGAACGTCAGCTCCTGTTCAAAAGCTTAACCCTGGCTGCTGTAGGTGCTTTGGACATCACATGTAGGGCCATAAACCAAGGACCTTAAATGTGATGTCTGCATGCACAGATCTCAGAACTTTTCAGCTGCAGATAACGTCACATCGATCTCTTCGCTCCTATATTCGAAGACTTCTTAAAAGCTAAATACCCCATTGGGGATCTTTTGTCTCTTTTGCTTGAGCTTGGTTTGCTGTAGGTATCATTAGCCAATGTCAGCTAAGTAGGACAAATGTCATTGCGGGCATCAGATACCAAATAAAGAAATGCACAACCATTGCATCTTTTGTCTAGGGAAGGAACATGACTATACATCTTGTTCCATTTGCCAATCTTTTGTTCCAGAGACCCTTCATAGCCATCTGCCCACCCTTAACTTAAAGAGAACCAGAGACTTAAAAAACTCGCACTCAGGATGGATCCCAAATCGGCCGTTCCGACTGAACCACCAAAGAAAAAGGCCAAGGTTTCCAGGCCTACTTCTGTTGCCTCTCTGCTGTCGGACGTCCCGCCAGCTTCCGATTTAGGGGTTAAGGGACATCTGATAGAATGGTCTACTTCGATGCCTCTCATCGAGGAAACCACTTTGGAAGTAGCAGCCATTGCATCCAAGGTGACAGCACTAATGTCAGTCCCTACCGATGTCGAGGGGGAATCAGATACAGTTGAACGACCGACCGGGTTGTCATTACCTGAAGTCCATGCTCCTGAACCCATGCCTTCTCCCAGACCTACACCTTCTAAATGGAAACAAAAAATAAAACACCTGACACCAACCCCTGAAGGAGTCCCAGACTGGCAATCGTTTACCAACTCCTTGATGCAGGCCTTTATGGCTCTTTGGCCCACAGCCTCTTCCCCCTCCACCATTCCAGTGCTTAGTCCTAGCCTTGCTTCTGCCACTTCTCTCCCCTTGCCAACTGCCCAAGAAGTATGATAAATATATTTCTTATGCCTCACAAATTGCCTCCCCTCTGGAATACTATTCCCCAGATGAGGAATCCATAGAAGGGGACTCTCCACCAGAGGGTATCACCTTTGGGGAAACAATTACAAAAATGAAGGAATACTTCATATGGGACACTTCCCAGATGACTGACACCCAAAGGAGATATTTTGAACTCCAAGTGGAATCTCCCTCCCCTCCCAGTCATCCATCCCACCTGTCTTACCTGCCTACCTGGATGCTTTCACCTCTGCATACAAGAATCCTGACTCACAACCACTGACTCCTAAGAGACCGGATAGGTTCTACAAAGTACCTGATAACCAGAAATTCTTAGTGAAGTCTTACCTGGCAGACCCTACAGTAATTGCTGTCTCCCCTGACAAGCAATCTAGACTGATTCCTTCAGCATCTCTTCTGCCCGCTGATAAGGATAGCAAAAGTATGGACAGGATTGGAAAAAAAAGTGTACACCTCCTCCACCCTGGCCTTCAGAGCTATCCGTTACCAAACTTACATGATAAAATATGTCTTGGACCTAGTTTCACAAGCCTGCACTCTCTTGACTTCCACCCCTGAATGTCCCACAAAAACTGAGATAGCATCTAAACTGTCCCTGGCTTCCCAGGTAGTCAGACATTCCATTAGATACAATTATGATGCCGCATGGGGCCTCTGCTAGGTCTGCAGCTTCTGCTTCAGTACTCCGTAGATATTCTTGGCTTCACCTCCAACCATTTCCAGAGGATTTCAAGTCTAAAATCCTAGATGCCCCATTAGACCATAACCTCTTATTTGGCAAAAAATCTGCAGAACTTTTTAAAAACCTGCATTAGAAAAGTAAGGAGCTTCAGGACATCAAGCATTTGCTTGTGTCTCCCATCCCTAAATACTACAGGAATTATCCTGCAAAGACTTCTTTTGTCAGAAGAACCCCTTCCTCCACTACCCCCTCCTTTCCCAGGCATAGGAGAGGAACCAGGAAGCATACCTACTCTAGACTAGTTACCTCACAACCCAGTCCAAGATAGCCCTTTCAAGATAGAAGTGGACCCAACAATGCGGGACTGCCTTGGCCACCTGCCTTTGTTAGCCCGCCTCCACCACTGCCTCCCCTTTTGGAAAACTATACCATCATATCACTGGGTACTGACTATCATTCAAAATGGATATTTCCAATCTTGGAAGGAAAAACCCATTCCAAGGGCCATCCCCTTTCCCCCTAAGAATCAGCTCCACCTCATACCTCACATATTACTAGACCTTCTGAGATTAGAAACAATAGAACCTGTCCCTCCAGGACAGGAAGGAAAAGGCTTTTACTCAAGACTTTTTCTGGTCCCCAAAAAAGATGGCCCTTGGAGACCAATACTAGATTTATCCTTCCTAAAACGGTTCCTAAAAGTCCCATTATTCCGGATGATATCCCTTCAAACCCTTCTCCCTTTACTACCAGCCCAGGCCTTTATTGCCACTCTAGATCTAAAGGAAGTTTATCTCCATATTCCCATAAAACCCTCCAACAGGAAATTCTTATGTTTTACTGGGCCCTGTTCTCATTTTCAGTTTACAGCCTTGCCCTTTGGTTTGTCTACTGCACCCCCAGGGTATTTACAAAATGCCTAGCCCCAGCCATTGCCTACTGCAGAACCAAAGATGTCCAATCTATCCTTACCTAGACAACATCCTCCTTCTAGCAGAAACAGAAGACATCCTTCAAAATCATCTCAGGTTCACCACTTCCCTGCTACAAAACGTGGGTTTCACCCTCAGTCTCCAGAAGTCATCCTTACTCCTGCAGCAAGACAAAATCTTTCTGGGCTGCAGGATCAGAACAGACCTAATGTGGGCTTTCCTCCTCCAGGACAAAGTCCTGTCACTCTCCACTCACTTCCAATGCCTATTACTAGTTCCTCAGAGATCTGCAAGACAAATCTTGCAACTCCTGGGACTGATGGCAACCACCATCCCTATGCTTTCCCTAGCCAGAATGCACATGAGAAAATTCCAGTGGTATCTGAAAAATGTATGGTCACAACACCAACATTACCTAGAGCAACAAATTACCCTTCTGCCCTGCCTCAAAACAGAACTAAGGTGGTGGATTCAACAAATACTTCAGAACCTAGGCCTTCCACTTCAAATCCCCTCCCCAACCCAATTTATGCCTACAGATGAATCAGACCTAGGGTGGGGAGCCAGCTTGAAAAGTTTCAGGGTACAGGAGGCATGGAATCCTATCCTCCAAAAGAAAGGTATCAATGTAAGATAAATTACTGCAGTTCTTCTGGCCCTGAAGGCATTTTTTCCTATCCTCCAACCGGGCCCCCTTCATATATTCACAGACAAACACCACAATAATGTTGTATCTCAACAAACAAGGAGGGACCAGAGCTTACCTCCTATTCTGGATAGCATTACAAATTTGGGATCTCGCCTCCAGGCAGGACTTAACCCGGCAGGCTTCATACATCCCCTCTCAGGACAACAAACAAGCGGATGTTCTCAACAGAACATCCTCTCTACAACACAAGTGGATGTTGAACAGGGAGACCTTTCTAGACATTGTCCACCGGTGGGGCACACCTCAAGTGGATCTGTTTGCTTCCCCCTAGAATTGACAATTGAACAAATTCTGCACCAAGGATCACTCTCCACTTGCCTGGAGGGTGGATGCCTTCAGCATTCCATGGAAGGGACTGTTTCTACATGCTTTTCCACCCTTCCCTCTAATCCAAAAGTTCCTACTGAAAATCAGGAAGAACAAACCAAAAATCTTCACACCACAAGTTCCAGGCCATATGAATTCACTCAGTTTAGTACACAGACTGATTTATTAAAATAAAGAAATAACTTCTGCAGTAAAAGATAACAGCAAAACTTCAAACTCTTAATATAATTAAGAACAAACCGTTATTTGTTCTTAATGGTATTAGAGTCTGAAGTTTTGGTGTTAACTTTTACTGCAGACATTATTTTTTTATTTTAATAAATCAGTCTGTGAACTAAACTGAGTGAAATTCATCTGGCCTGGAACTTGTTGTGTGAGGTCTAGTTTGTTCTACAGTGTGGTGCTTTATTTAAACCAGAAATCTTGTTGGTGACTCCCTACTGGCCAAGGCAGCAGTGGTTCCCCTTACTTCTCTCATTAGCTAAGGGCAATCACCATAAGTTACCCCACAAGGTGGACCTACTCACACAACAAAAGGGAACTCTAATTCACCCTCACCAACAGATGTTAGACCTAACGCTCTGGGTGATAAATGTCTAATACCATTCAGACACCACTACTCAGAGGATGTGCTTTCAGTCCTGAGGGAGGCCAGGAAATCTGCTACTAGGAAATCATACTTATCAAATACTTATCAGAATGAGATATATTCTCCAAATGGTGTCTACATAAGGACAGAGACTCCGGCCAGGCAGACCCATCTCTAGCCCTTGCCTGTGTGTGTCCCCATTAAGGATGGCCTTTCCTACTCTTCAGTGAAAGTTCACTTTTCAGCAATTTCAGCTTGTCTGCCTCTAAATCCCCCTTTGCTATCCAGGCTAGATGTAAAATGTTTCCTGAAAGGGGTCTTACACATCAGACCTCCAAGAAAACCCATACCCCCCCCCCCCCGGGACCTAAACTTAATTCTGGAAAAACTAACACTGGCACCATTTGAGCCAGCTAGCACTGCTACTCTCCAAATGTGTTCATGGAAGAATGTACTGCTGGTCGCCATTACGAGTGTCAGAGTTATAGGCTCTCATGACCTGCCTCTCCTATTCTACCTTCCACAAGGATAGGATGACCTTGAGCACTAACCCTTCCTTAATGCCTAAAGTGATCAATGAACTGTCCTTAAACCAATCCATTCACCTGCCTACCTTCTTTCCTTCTCCAACCAATGATAGTGAGAAGATTCTCCATTCCCTGGATGTGCACAGACAACTTAGATTCTACCTAGACAAAACGAAGCCCTTCAGAAAATCTAGCCAACTATTTGTATCCTTCCACCCCAGGGCTCTGGTCAAGGCAGGCTCCAAACAAACTATTTCATGTTGGATCAAAAAATCCATTTCTTTCTGCTACTCACACCATGGCAAGCACTTACCCCAGGGGTAAGATCTCACTCTACCAGAGGCATGGCTACCTTCAAAGCCTTCCTCAAAGGACTGGACACAGACTCCATCATGGAAGCTGCCACCCTGTCCACAATTTACACTTTCAACAAACATTACAAATTGGACCATGTCTCCAGAGCCAGTGCAGGGTTTGCTAGATCAGTTCTGTAGGGTTTTCTGAAATCATCTACATCTACCTCTACCCTTCCCTCTAATTAAGCTATGGTAGTCTCCCACACTAAGAATACTGCAACATAGGAATAGAAGGACATAGAATGGTTGTGTAAAATCTTACCATAACCATAGATATCCTTCTTTTCCATGTTGCAGTATTCCATCCCTCCCTCCACTCCATCTGTATTTAATTTTGACTATGGACATATCTCTTAGGTACTATGAAGCTCTACCCTAGATCAAGAGCAGACAAGCCAGCATATGTCACTTTACACTTCTGGCTGACATCACTTGTTACTCTCTTTAGGACTGTCCGACTGGGATTTCAAGTTATGAGGTCAATGCATGCAGACGTCACATTTAAGGTCCCTAGTTTATGGCCCTACGTGTGATGTCCCATACACCTACAGCAGTCAGGCTTAAGCTTTTGTATAGAAGCCCAACATTCGGGTTGCCTGAGGCAGGGATTCTCACACTAAGAATACTGCAACATGGAAGAGAAGGATATCTATGGTTATGGTAAGATTTTACACAACTATTATTTTTGTTTTAATGAGGAATCTAGAACTAGTAAGACTCTTAATGTTCATCCAATCTAAGATTGGCTTGCATCACCCAGGTTCTTCTCTATTGTCATTTGATCAATCTCTCTTAGATTAGTAGGGGAGTATTAAGCTGGCTGCTTGCAGGCCATTTTAAGCATAGAAAGTTTTGTTTTCTAAGGTGAGAAATAAACCCTGTATCTTGTGATTATGAGGTAAACACCTTAGACAGTATGTGAAAATGGAACTTCCTCCCAGTATTGACAGAGTATACACAGAGTGGAGTACAGGAGCCGTGTGTACCCCAACACACATTATAATAGTTGTAATCTCATCAGGGCTGTGTGCAGGTGGCTTTGGTGGGAGCAGACCAAGTATAGGAATTAGTCTGCGTCCCTGGGGTCCTGGTGACCACACTGTCTAAACAACCAAATGATAAATTGTAGTGGAAACTACCTGGACAGTGGGAGCTGCTAATTCCTCAACACCCTGACTATTGAAGTCTTCCTAGCAAGTCAGAGGGGCAACAGTGAGCTGATTTGACTGAGTCACTGAACTGTATGATTAAATACACATCCTAAGAAAATGGTAGATGAGAAGACCACAGTTTCTCCATTTTATTAATAAATATTTGCATGTGTATGTCTCTGAGCTAGAAACATGTATATTTTTCCCTCTAGATATAAACCCCAGGCTGTGCCTGAAATGTCCTCTTAGATCAGTGCCCTATCCCAGGCAACAAATGCATAAATAAATAAAGTGCCATTGAGATGCAGAATTTGTGTGTATAATCCAGTGAAATATGGTTTGGGCAAGCTATGGAGACTCATGGTTCTCAAAGTACAGCAGTGGTCTGACAAAGAAATCGGGTAGGAGGAGGAAAGTATCATTACACTGAAATGATGTAACACAGCAGACTCATGATATATTAATGACATTGCTTTACCTGCTTAATTTATTTGTTGTAAAATGTTCTTGGGGGAAACTGCATACTATGCCTTGGTGTACTGTGCACATTATGGTAAATGTTTTTTTTTTTTTTTTTTTTACATTTTGCTTCCTTAACAGGGAGGTGGACCTTTACACGGGCTACACAACCCGGAACATTTTGTGCATGCCTATTGTTAGCCGAGGGGCTGTAATAGGTGTTGTGCAAATGGTGAACAAATTAAATGGAAGTGCCTTCACGAAAACAGATGAGAACAACTTTAAAATGTTTGCAGTCTTCTGTGCTTTGGCCTTACACTGTGCTAATGTAAGTAACTTAACATAACATAAGTTTTGTTAGCTATTAGTACTCTGCAGTTACTGTAGCATGCTTGCAAACTTTGTAAACTTCGTTGGTAGAGCATGCTTTAGATATTATTGTTTGTAACATAACATTTTTGCCAAAAGCTATTTTCTTGTTTTATATCCTATACTACTAGAACGTCTAAAGAAGATTTCAAAGCAGCAGCACCCCCCCCCTCAAAAAAAATATAGACAAGCAAAATGGGTGAGGCAAGTTGCTTCTTCTGTTTGGATGAAATCCAGTACATGACTATATATGACTATGTATTAGTACACATTTGTTTTTTTTAATCTGTCTGGAACAAGTGTACCCATTTATGAGACTGCTAACTCAATGAATAATACCCAGCTGCCCTATGACTTGTACAGTCTTGAGATGGTTGCATGCCAGATGCCACAGTTGCAGTATATATCATGTGTATATGAAAGTATAGCCACACCCAAGCAAGGATTGTCTTGTAGGTGTTTCATTTGGTGCTGTGAAGAATATAGCTGTCACACTGTCAGCACCAGGGATGAAAGAGCAGCGCTTTTGTTCTTAACATTTTCTATATGCTTTGTCCACAATTTTTATTTAGATTAGTCTAGCTAGGCTAATAGAATCTTTTCAGTGGAAACAGAAGATGGTATTTCTACTACTATGGGAAATTTGGCCAGGGCATTGGGCATATTCAGTAGTGCAGCAATTCCCCCTTATGCTACCTGAAATGGGAAAAAAAACCTACAGCCTTCTGGTCTTCTAGCACTAAAGGCAAGTGTACTGCGTAAACAATAATATTAAAACTTACAAAATATTATTTAGTGGAACACTACATCATTATAATCTCTTTATTTTGTTACATATTAATAATGCACTAAAGTGCACCATGAAGTAATTTGATACATGATAACATCAGACTAATGGCATAATAAAATTCCCCTGGTATGGGCAGATTGATTCCCAGGTATGTCCTTACATATTATTCTAGTAGTTTGTGTGACATTGATTTTATGTGTGCATATATTCTGTTTAGTTTCAACATGGAAAAGGATAAAAGGTTTCAAAAAAAAAAAAAAGCACAAAGTGCAGACACAAAATACACCAACAACACACTCATGATTTGTGGAGTGTGCTTTGAGGGTGGATCACCTGTCTGAAAATTGTGACATTTGTTTGGCCTTTGGTCCTGAGACATTGTAGGACAGGAGGAATAAATTCATTCTTAACAGACTTTTTCTCTTGGATCCTGACTCTTCAGAGTCCAACAATCATTGTCATCAATCCCCTTTTTTTCACATATACTGCTTATGGTTGGGGTGTTGTATCACTTGTTACCATCTCCCCCTATTCAATGCCACACTTTTACCTTCTTCAGCATTTGTGCCTGACTATCACAGGTCTTCTCTCATACAATCCATCCAACTCTTTGCTGGATGCCTTCATTTTGCCTTCTTCCTTCAATCCCAAATCTTCCTCAACAGATTGTGCCCAAACCACCTTTTCTGTATTTGGAGCTACTTTGGCTTTTACTCCTATGTCCTTATTTCTTCATCTGTCCCACAGTGTGCATCCTACCACCCATCTCAGGTACTTCATCTCCATCACCTCTAGTATCTTCAGCTGCTCTGCTTTTACTGGCCAGGTTTCTGTACCATACAGTAGTACTGATCACACCATTGTTTTGTACATCTTGCTTTTCAGCTTCTTTGGTATTCTTCTGTCATACACTAACCCCTGACAGTCTGTGCCACTTGGCTGCAGCCCCTCTGATTCTAGCTTTGACCTACTCATTCAGACTTCCCTACTCCTCAACCACTTCTCCCAAATACTTGAAGCTGTTAACTTGTTCCACTGTTTTTCCTTCTAACTCAATTTTCAGTTTCTTCTGATTTCCCTCATTTGCTGCAGTTACAGCTGTCTTATTTGTACTCAGTTTCATCACATGCCTTCAGTCATGCATTACACTCCCCTCCCCTTTGCTGAATTTCTTGCTAAGAGTCTGCATATAATGCCACTTCATGTGCATACTGCAACTTTGTTGACCTGTCCCCACCCATCTTTCTGCTAATGTGGTCCATCACCAGTATGAAGACCAGTGGTTTCAGGGTTGAATCCTCTTGCTCTTCAGAGTCCAACAAGTCTGCTGATAATTCAAAAACTAGAGATTTAGAATCTGAAAATAGATGCCCTAATGACTCAGGACCTTCTTTGATGTTGTGGACACTATGATTAGATGTCCTTATGGCCAGGAGTTAGACTTTCTCCTCTACTAGATCTGGAGCTTCCAGAGCTGATGCTGATATATGATTCTTCTCCAAAAGGACCAGTTAAACAGCCATCATCTAAGAAGGATCCCCCATCACTTCTCAGCTTCCTTCCATGTCTTCTTTGAGATCCTCCACATCCTACAAGAGGACATCAGAAGCAGACTTTATATCATCTGATGAGGGATTTCCTAAAGACACAAATTGAGATGAGAGTCATACAATCTCCTTCAGCTGCAAAGACATTTAGTACAGATTCTATGCACACCAGTGTTAACTGTTTCCCCAGTGTGCATCAGAGATGATCCTTAACCCAGGGCCTGTCTCCTCAGTGTCAACTCCTACTCTGGTATTGACACGAGAGATGTTGGATCCAACACGTTCAACCCAGATGCTGTCAGGTCAAAGGCAGTCTTGTGATCAAATATTTGATGATGAGACTTCAGTGCCATGTTTGAAGTTATCTTCTATGGCTGCATTGGTGGTGTCAAAGATTTCAGCATTTGAGACTTTGGTTCTGATCCCCTGCTTGAGGTCATCCACCTTATCCACTTTGGGGATTCTATCTTCAGCTCTGATCATTTCTCCTTTGGGAGAGTGGAGCCAGTTGTTGAGGCAGCATCTCTGGATATGTTGTAGGTCAAAACAACTTTCCAGGTTATGATGTGGATGATTGCCTATCCATAGTTAGCACAGATGCATACCATCTTAGGATCAGCTCTACCTCTGGATACCCATTCCTTCTTGCATTCTTCCCATCAGGCATCCTTATGTCAGAGTCAAGCTGTGGACCTCAAAACTACTGCTCCAAAGCAGGTAGTGTCCTCTGGTCATATCTCCTCAATGTGCTGATTAAAAGGATATGCAACAAGAGGCACATAGACCACTTCCCATCAGAGACTGTCACATCAGATAATTACTCAGGTGACAGAGATGGTTCCCTCCAGTTCCCCCCTGATAACACCTTCTTTGGAGACATTTTTGAGCTTATACAGCAGAGGGTATCTTGGCCCACCATCTCTCTATCTCAAAATGAAGAGGTTCTTTTTGAAACCTATAGCCTGACCCCATCTTACTACTTGGCTGTTCCCTCCTGCAGATAATGTAATTGATCTGACAGTAGAAAATGTCATTAACAGCAGCAGTAGCAGCAGCTAATAAAGAGTTGAGCAATGATTCGGCTTCTGCCTATCGTAACAGAGAATCCTGGGTGATGGACAGATTAGGGAAGTGGGCATATGGTTCAAACACCTATACTAAACCACTCATATAAGTTGCTTCTAGATGGATTTGTCTCAGTAAGCTCTTAAAACCCTGAAAGTGGAGAGGGCAGCTGGAGCTGGTGTGGCTGTGAGTCTCGAGGCCTGGTTGCATCTCCATGACTTTATGGATCACTTTAAGGCCTCCTTAACAATACCTCATTTGATGTATTTTTGTTGTTTGTTCCATCAGTGAGGGAGAAAATACAGAAGTGCAAACAAGACAACAGGTCACTGTCTGCTGTTGCATTGAAGTTTGAGGCCCCACAAAGATCATAAAAGATTGTGTAGTAGGAACCAAATGGAGCCCAGGGCACGCTGATTTAGGAAATGCAAGCATTAGCAGTTTGAAATGTCATCTGATTGGGGTGTGGGGGGTTGTGTCACAGACACCCCTTTAACAGATGCAGACCCAGAGGCAGAGGAGGTCCACACTCCCGGGGTATATCATAGGCACTTTTCTGATAGGCAATCCCAAAATCCCTGAAAAGCTGGCAGACTGCTCCCCTCTGGAGGCAATTGGGGGTCATTTGTCTCTTCACCCAACTGTGTGGGAGGCCATCCTGCAGGACAAATGGGGCCTACATTTTTACAGCTACATACACAGCCTAAAAGGTAGGACTCAAGCATGTGCCGATCTAGTGACTAATGGTATCACACACACTGTTCCCTCAGAGATACCAAATCTGCTGGCGGACAGATTTGGAGAAAATATCACTCCCTTATCACCTCCAAATGTATCACAAATCATGCCCTCGACACCCCCCACCTACATATCCAAAGAGCGGGTCATTAAAGCCTTGTCTTAGGCAAAAATCATAGTTTCTATGTGACCAGATGGCATCACAGGCTGTCTTCTAAACAAACTAAAATATGAACTAGCATCACCATTAGGTACCCTATTCAATCACAGCTTAACCACAGGCTATGGTCCTGTGGAATGGAGAACAGCAACAGTTATTCTCCTCCACAAAGGTGGCTTAGCAAAAGACCCAGGGAGTTATAGACCCATAAGTCTGTCCAGCCTAATCTGTAAGGCCATGGAACGTATCATCATGGAAGTCATAAATAAAGACATAAGCAACATCCAAACCCTAGATCCGACCCAATTCAGTTTCATTAAGGACAGATCCTGCTTGCTAAAAGTGGTAGATTTCTTCAAAAATGTGACCAGGGCAAATCTTTGGACACAGCATACCTCGACGTGGCCAAGTCCTTCAGCACAATTCCACACTCGGGCACTACTGATAAACTTAGCAAACTGAATGCAAACCCCTTTGTTGTAAGATGGGTTGCCAACTGGCTCACAAACCAGACGCACATTATCAAAATGGGTGACTCCACATCAACCAGCAGACTGTCACCAGCAAGATGCCACAAGGGTTAGTGCTGGGCTCCTACTGTTTGGTATATACTTCTCAGAAGTTCAGGCCAAAACTAAGGCACTGTGGCTGAACAAATCTGTGGACAACTGCAAACTGGGTGGAATTATCAAATTCCCAAATGATGTCAGTACACTTCAGGAGGGTCTTCACAGACCAATGGTCTCAAACTAAATGAAAAGAAATGCATCATCATTCCTTTTGGTAAAAACAATATCCCTTCACACTATCAAATTAACATCAGTACCTTGTGTAACTACAAAGGGATATGGGATCACAAGTAGACTCTAATTTCAACTTTGACCACCATATGTCTAAGGAATGAGTGTAAGGAAGGTCTTCTACATAGCACACTTGATTAGCAAAGGCATCGCCTCTAGAGCAAAGCAGATTATAATCCCTCTATACTCATCACTAATCAGGCCCATAATTGTGTATAACGCTTCTTTTGGTATGTACCGCACAAAGCACTTGCAGCAATTGGCGAGACCGCAGAGATTTCTAACAAAGAAGATCAAGGGGACTCTAGCATGTGCCTTACACAGACTGACTAAAGTCCCTATCACTTTACTCAGTATTGTATAGACTTCTTAGGGGAGGACTTGTACCTGGCTTAATGAGCAATCTCTGATACAAACCTAATGAATTTGCTGCACATCCATAAATCAAACTGGCCTAGCACGACCCATTCCAGGGAACTATATATGGCCTGCAACTTGAACAGGACATTCTGGAGGGACAGATTTGTCACCTAGTGAATGCCGTGTCTTTGGAATAGGCTGCCAATTCATGTGAAGCACAGCATCGCTATGATACTGTTCAAACGGAACCTGGACAAGTGGATGGGGTACAGTAAATTCATACCAGGGATAGCACCCACAGCCCTCCTGGACATGGGCAGTCATTACTAAGTACAATCCTAGGTATTGACTAGAGAATATATAATATTACATTGGGATGAAATGGCTAGGCTTGAAATTACCTCCTGTTTGATAGCCTAGTAACCTCCTATGATCCTAAGTGACCATATCCAGAGACTATTGTATACTATTTTTCCTGACAACCCCAGAACTGAAACAGCCATTGCTGGATATTTCAACCAATCAGGCAAACGTAGCAGCAAAAGTGATCAACTTGTTGCTGTCAAAAATGGCCATTTAAGAGGTCCCACCAGACCAGACAGGGTCAGACTTGTATTGAAGATTCTTTCTTCATGCTCACATGAGCTGCAATATCTTGAGCATATCTGTAAATTTGAAGCACCCATAGCCGGCCTTAGGCATAGGCCAACTAGGTGTCCGCCTAGGGCGCCACTCTGGCAGGGGCAGTTTTCCAGTAATCTGGATGGTGTAGGTCGACCAGGATGGGGGCACCAGGTTGTGTTGTGGGGAGCTTTCGAGTCCTTTTGCCTAGGGCACCAGATGACCAAAGGCCAGCCCTGGAAGCACCACACTGTAGAACAAACCAAACCTCACACCACAAGTTCCAGGCCAGATGTAAAGGCTTTTCTGAAAGCCGAGGTGCCAGAGAAGTGTTACTTGCTCTTTAATGCTATAAGAGATTGACGTTTTGCTGTTAACTTTTACTGCACAAGTTATTTTTTTTATTTTAATAAATCAGTCTGTGTGCTAAACTGAGTGAATTAATCTGTACTTGAACTTGTGGTGTGAGATATCTGTAAATATATTGAGAGGGCACCAAACTTGATCTGAGGTAACTCTGGCTACTAGTGCATGATGGGAGGGAAAATCGAAAAGGGATTGAGGCTGTAACACAAATGCTGGCAAGGGCCAGCAGGTTGTATCAGATGGGCATGAATGAAAAAGATCTAGAATTATGGTAAGTGCATAACTTTTGATTCAATGTTGTCTTTTTTCATCTGGTTCATTCTTTGCATTATCTGATCCAGTCAAATCCTACATTAGCACCTTTTAGAAGCTGTGGATTCAGTGCTCTGACTCCTCCCATACCAATAATTCCTGACTTCCTCCAAATACCTCAGATCTTGTTTGCTGCCTGATCAAGAAGAATGTGTTTTTGGGGACTATGACAAATAATTTGTAGCTAGGTTGTTAGTTTTTTCACAGTGCCATTTTCAACATTTTTCTGTCCTCTTTCAACCTCCCATCCTAATGTCTATATAAAGCATTAAAATATATATATTTAATAATGACTCTTTCCCCTTTACGCTGTTTTCTATACTTTTATTTTTTTTCTATCTTAAAAGCATATTTTCTTGGAGTTATTTATATATATATATATATATATATATATATATATATATATATATATATATATATATGGGTCTACTTCATATGTTCGACAGCTCGTTTGGTCGACAACCAGTATTCATGGTACTTAACAGGGATTTACCCCCCTCCCCAATGTTGTGCGACCAATATAGTTGGGGGTGGTTGGGGAGCGAAGTGCCCCACCTATTTTCGTTTAAAAGCATGAAAATCAAAGACAAACTACACATTTTAAATGAAAATAGGTGGGGGGCTGTGCACCCCACACCCCCTAACTATATATATATGTATATATATATATATATATATATATATATCAACTCCAGGGTCGCACAACATTGGGGAGGGGGGCAAATCCCTGTTAAGTGCCTTGAATACTGGTTGTTGACCAAATGAGCTGTTGACCAAATAAATGTCGATCAAATGGTCTGTCGATCCTATGAAGTAGAGCCATATATATATATATATATATATATATATATATATATATATATATATATATATAGTTGGCTACTGTATAGTGTTTTATATTTTCTGACAGGACTGTCTTGAGATTATTGTCTATGCCTTACCTTTCCGTGACAAACAAGTTTCAAGGATTCAAAAAGTGTGTGGCCTGTAGTTGCAATATTTTACCACTGGAACTGCACTCCCTTTGTGTCTGTTGCTTGTGGCAACTTATCTTGAAGTCGAATGCAAGACACGTACTTCTTTTGATAGCAGGGACTTTCAGGGTCCTAGGAACAAATTAGATTTAAAAGGTCTTATCCATCAACAAACAGGAGTTTCTACCTAGGCTTTGGCTTCCAATGTTACTCATTCTGTGTCACCAGTTAAAATGGGGGAAAACCTAGGCAAAATGGCAAGGAGAAGCCTAAGGAAAAAGAACAGGAGAAAGACAAATTATCCCAAAAATATGTCGGATAACACCAGGAAACTGTCTTAAGTCCCATCAGAATCCTTTGGTCGGTACCAAAAATTCCTTAACAAATGGATCCAACTCTTCCTTGGATCTGACTACTGACACCTCCTCATTGTTTCTTGCTGCAGCTGCTAAGTCCATGACCCCCATTCACCCTTCCTGCAGGAGAGGCACTTGTCAAGACCACCATCAGTGACTTCATCTTCTAGGTCTGTTTGATCATTGTGGAGCCTTACCAAGGCAGATGTCAACAGAATGATACAAATTTAACAAGAGTTCTCCTGGCACTATCCATACTGAACGTTCCGAGAATGGCTCCAGCAACCCCTCCATTGATATCTCCTATTCTGATCAATCCTTCAGATCTGATTCCAATGGGTCTAAGCCATCCAGGAGCCAGCCATCTTGTCGATTTAATATATCTTACTCTTGCAACTCTGTTGCCTTTGGATCAGGATGAATCTCACAGCCGAAGCATTGGTACCGAGGCTCAAGGTGTGGATTTGACACCAAAACATTTGGAACTGTCTCTTAGCATTTGTGCATAGGCAGTCAATAGCTCAGCTCAGTTGTGAACTTCTGATCCAGTTCAGGTCAGGGGAGGCTGTTCCTACATCTCACTGCAATAATATGGGTGTCTCTTCAGCCCCAATCTCCACCTTGGCATTTGAGGCTTTCAAAAGGATTCCTGCTAGGCCAAGAGTAGAAATACTTTCCACATGCTTGGCTCTGTCCCAACCCCATTTGTACACTACATATGACTCTGCATATCCAGGTTGACAAGGGAAGTCAGCTTCATTCATTCTCAGGGCTGCTCACAACATGAGTTCCCAGTCTGACTCTTACCTGTATCCAGAAGTCCCATTGAGACGGGGCCCTAGAAAACAAGAGTTGTGAGAGGAGACATAGGTTCATAGATTAGTACTAAGCTAACTGCCCTTGCGAGCCATTTTAAGCCTAGCCAATTATCCCTTGTGAGACTCAAACCCTGCACCTTGTGTTTGTAAGGCAAACACCTTAACCATTAGGCCACCCTTCCAGCCCATTTAGATTGCTCCATGGAATCAGTCACTGAAGACATGGATTTGAATGATAGAGATGAATCCCCTAGACCCCATCTAGAGATTGTTACTTTTGGCGACATTTTGGAATTGATGAAACAGTGAGGGGGATTGGTCCACTAATACACCCTCCCCTGAGGAGTTTGTGTTCCCTGATGCATTTAGAGATGGCTATTCTACCTCTTGAGTGATACAACCTGCTGATGCTCTTATAGATCTGGTAGTTCAATAGGCTTGGAAGGATCCTGATACAGATTCCTGAGAAGCCAGACAAAGTCTTAGTCACACCTAAGGACAGAGCACAGTGAAGCAAGGGTCACTGGGTAGATGTCATAGTTATGGCAGCAGCCACTAAGAAGGAACTCTATGAGGAGAGTACATTTTTCCATCCTCCTAACAGGGAATAAAGATGTGGGAAATGGGCATGAGGATCAGCAACTTTCACACTCAGCGCACTGAACTACCTGGTCCATATGATGCATTTCTAGAGGGACTCTGCTAAGGAACTCACCAAATCCCACTCAAGTGACCTAACAATGGACATCTGAAGTGTAACAGAGTCCCAGTTGTATGCATTACAGTCATTGTCCAACATATCCATGCATTTGCTTTCTAATGTGGCTGATGATATGGTGACAACAACAGGAACTGGCTTAGCCATCTGCCAGCACACCTGGATACGACTGTGTGACTTTGTGTGAGGCTTCAAGATGTCCTTTCTTAATGACCCTTTGATGGTTCCACATTCTTCAGACCAAAAGTTGAGGAAACTCTCACCAGGAGTGAGCAGGATAGTAAAACCCGTTCTGCCAATGGAATCATCTTCTCTAACCTTCAGAAATTTTTTTCCAGAAACCAGAAGGGTGGTAAGATGATATGGTTCAGCAAATCTCAAGGGTTCAACCAGGATGCTTCTGCAGACAGGTCCTCCTGAAGCAGAGAGGGGAGCAGTTTCAGTAAATGTCACCCTAGGGGCAGAGGCAGACTACAAAATCCCTGATCCCTTTTCCAAGAACTCCTTCCAGCTGTCCTGAAGGATTGCTGGAGTGTTGCACTCTGGAGGCATTTGGGGCGAAATTTATCCCTGTACCTTCAACCCTGGAAGGCCATCACACTAGATAATTGGGTGCTGAGGATAATTACCAGAGCTTACACAATTCCCCGTTTCCCCTCCTGTAAAGGAAATGATTCACACCGTGCCACCCAAGCAAATGGTATCCACAACAGCAGAAATCTTACAATTTTTTGGAAAAAGAGTCATCCAACAGGTCCCCCAGACCAGTTAGAATCTGGAGTCAATTCCAAGTTCTTTTTAGTTCCAAAAAAGACAAGGAACTAAAGGCTAATTTTGGACTTCAGTGATTTCACTGTTTGTAAAGCAGACAACACTCTGGATAGTCATGTTTCAGTCCATTCTAACTCTTCTGAGAAAGGATGATTGGATGTGCTGTATAGATCTCCTGTATTTCTACTACCATATCAAAGCAGGGGAGCAATCCAGGCAATTTCTGCATTTCCTGCTGGGAGACACTCACTTCCAATTCAGGGGAGTGCTCTTTGGTCTCACCACAGTCCCCCGGTGGTTCACAAATGTCTGACAGTAGTTGTAGATCATCTCAAACTGCTAGGGTTCCAGGTATTCCCATATTTAGACAATTGGCTCCGCACCACCCCATCTAGGGATCTTCTAGTCCAATTATATGACTTCTTCTTCCAACTTTTTCAGAAATTGAGAATCATAGTCAATCAAACAAAGAGCTAGTTGATACCCACATTACAGATAGTGTTCACTGGATGCCACCTGAATATGAGCAGTCAGATAGTCACTATCCTAGAGTACAGGACTATATCTCTGTGTCAGGTAGCTTTTCAAGTTTTCCAGCACCCCTTACCCCCCAAAGACTTATAATACAACTATAGGGCTGATGTCTTCAACAGTCAAATTGACTACTCTAGCCAGATACTACAAGAGTTCTTCAATGAACCCTTTATGTACAATGGTCACAGTTTTCTCATCATGCTCAGGTTCATCTGATGCCCATTTGTAGGTCTCACATCAGATGATGGTTGACAACTGCAGCTGTCCTGGAACGTCTCCACTTTTTTCTACAACCCTCCACAGACACAGTCACGATGGATGCTTCCTGATTTGGGGTGGAGATGACATTTAGAAGAGAATATGATCCAAGGTTCCTGGTCGCACATGGAAGCCAGCCCACCTCATCAATGTCCTAAGGATGAGAGCAGTTCTCTTAGCCTTGCAAGTTTTCCAGGATTCTCTCCCCATGAGTGTGATCTCCATTCAGATGGACAACATGGCAGTAGTCTGGTACATCAACAAACAGTGTAGAACCCATTCATATTTTTTATGCCAGGAGGCCATGAGAGCATAACAATGAGAGATGTTTTCTCATAGCAATGCATATCCCAGGGACTTCCTGCAGACAAGTTGAGCAGATCTGCCCTTTTGCCCCCTGCTTGCTCCCTCAATCAAGCAGTGGTGAATCAAATCTTCTGTCATTGGGGTCAACCATGCTGCAGTCTTTTTGCTTCATATCTAAACAACAAGTGCAGCAATTAGTTTGCCCTGATCCCTCCACAGGGATAGTCTAGTTCACAGTTGGCCCCTGGTTTTCTGTGTGTCTTTCCACTAATAACAAATTTTATTCAGAAAGAAAGGAGGTACAAGGCCAAGGTAATCCTCATTGCTCCTTTTTGGCCACAACAAGCTTGGTTACCTTTCCTCTGGCCTCATTTAATGTGGCCTCCCTGGACATTGGACTACTATCCATATCTTCTGATTCATCTGACCAGACAGTGTCTCTTGGACTGAGAGACACCAAAGCCAATTGCATGGTTCCTCCAATTTTAACAATAGCCAGAGTCTGTAGGCTTTCTGCTCATATTTTGTCAACTTCACAAAAATCTAGTGACAGGAGAGTTTGCCACAGCAAATGGAGGAGATTTTCAGTCTGGGCAACCTTTAAAGGGACATATACTTTTGCAGTTCCTCTCCCTTATATTCTAGTCTATTTGTTGGATCCTCTCCAGAAAGGATCTAGCTTTTCAACAATCAAGGTTCAGTTAGCGACTCCTTCCAATTTCCATATTGGACAGAACCAAACTGCTGTAGCTTCACTAAAGGTTTCAAATGTCTTTCTGAAAGGAACCTTCCTACTGAGACCTCCTGTAAGGGATCAAATCCCTCCTTGTGACAAAACTGTCATGCTTCAGGCATTAACAAAACCTTCCTTTGAACCCACAGCAATCGCAAATTTAAAGTACCTTCCTTGGACAAACCATTTTCCTGGTGAACATCACTTTGGCGAGAAGGATCTTTGAGTTGCAAACACTTTACTGTAAACCCCCTTACTTGATCTTGCAAAAGTATATTGTTTCTTTGGGAACAATTCCCCCATTTGTTCTAAAAGTGGTATCCAAAATTAACCTTAATCAAACCATTAATTTACCAGTATTATTCCCAAAATTTTCCAACAAAGGAGAGCATATGCTGCGTTTATTTAATGTTCACAAGCAACTTAGATTTTATCTCCACAGGAGTAAAGATTGAAGGTGATTTGATCAGCTGTTTATAGCTTTCTCAAGAATCAAGTTAGGCCAGAGTGTTTTTAATGTCACACTGTCAAGATGGCTTTCAGATCGAAAAGCTTTTGTCTTTAACAAAAAAAAAAAGAGCATTCAACAAAGACTTGCTACTACTTCTGCCTTTATGCATTGAGTTCCTAGCAACAAAATCTGTGCTGCAGCAACTTGGTCTACGATCCACACATTCATATCCCACTACAAGCTTAGATGTAAAATCAAGATCCTGTACATCTTTTGGCTCCAGGATTCTTAGGAATATCCTTACTTGATACTTTCCAGGGATTTTTTGGTAGCTACAGAATCTGCTCCAAAGGTTGAAAAGGATGAAAAAAGACAACATCAGGTATGAAAGTTATGAACTTACCATAACAATAGATGTGCATTGTCTTCTTTTTGCTAGTTCAAACATCCCTCCCTCCTTCCCCTTCCAAATTTCTCACTTGGTGCTCCTGTTTGATTGAATGGACCTAACCAGGAACTTTTTGATTATACAACCTCAGATGGTTGCAACCTTTCTAGGTCATGTCCTGGTGGAGATTGTCAGGAATTTCTTTTGATGAGACAATGGAAATCTACTTATTGAAAATAGGCAAACTTGATCTGAGGTTTTTGGAGGAAGAGAAGGATTATGGATAGGGGAGGAGTCATAACCATGGATCCACTGCTTCAAAAAGGCACCAAGGTTGGATGGTTAACCCAAAAGTTGAACCAGATGAAAATAAAACCTCATTATGGTGAGTACATACCTTTCATTTTATACTCATTATGCTACCAATACATCAGTTAATCTTAACCATTAGAGTTAGAGAGGTGTCAGCAAATCACTTTCACTTTTCTTGATCCATTGTTTGTGAATTGTTTGTTTGTAGGAAAAGTCATGTCATTGCTCTGGAGGTGTTATGAGAAAAGTATGTGATTACGTCAAACAACACATAATTTTCAAATGCAAGACTTGCTTGCTTGGCTTTTATTTGGAAATAATTTATTTAGTATATAGATTATAAACACACACTCTGTGGATTAAAAAATATAGTGTGCATAATTAGTTCACAAAATGTGCACATCATATCAAATTATGGAATCAGACAAGAAATAAAGTGAGATAGAAAAAAGAGGTTTATTAAACTTGTTTCAAAATAAGATTTATTTGTCTAACATATTCAATGTGCACCAAGTTTTCTTTTTGATTTGAAGCCTTTCCCAAGCAGAAACAGACAGTTCATTTCCTTTTCTGGAATTTTCACTACGGATTTGTTGTTTTAAACTGTTTGATTATAAAAAAAAAGTGATACTAATTATCTTTGTGCAGTAAGACCTTCATTCGGGCAGCCGTGAGGAGTGATTTATGTCCTCAACAGCATCCTGGCAATGACATGTATATGATCATAGGAAGATGTTCTTCATTCCACATTGCTGCAGTCCTAACCATTGGGTAGTCCGCTGTCCAGTCGGCCCGAATACCAAAGTATATGGCTGACGTCGGTCAAGGCGCATTAGACTGACGTCAGTACGTCAGGGTACTAATGCGCATGACCGACGTCATATCCTCAGTCTTTTTTGCCGCATGGTCCGATGCAGAAGCAGTTTTGCGAGTGCAGGTTGGCGTTCTGAAATTTTCTGAAGTCGGAGTTTCAGACCGAATCAAAGTTGGCTAAGTACCCGTTGGGAATATTTTGGTTTTTCTTGCCTCAGTATTTAACCGGATGTCAGAAAAAGTGAATAACTGTATTTCTTGTGGGAAACAGATACCTCATAGGGATTACCATACCTTGTGTATACCTTGTTTAGGGCCTGAGCACGACGTTGTTGGATGCCGCTCTTGTGCTAGATTTAACAAACGCACTATTAAGAGAAGGTTAGACTGTGCCAGGTTAGTTTTTGGGAAGCGTTGTAATTATAAAATGCCGTCGGATGCTCCGGCGCCTGGCCCAAAAGCGCAAGGACAAAGCGGCAAAGCCTAGGGTGGAAGAACCGGCAGTCCCGGACGTCGGTTCTTTAGAAGGCTCAGTGGAGCCGGAGGTTTTGCCAGGAGTTTCTTTGGAGTCTCAGGAGAGACTTTACTGTTACAGGATGTGTCCTCTCAGGAGGTAGGCCAGGCTGAAGGGGCTTCTCAGGTGGCTGTTCTTCCCTCTCTTCCTAAGGTGGTTAGAGCCTCCCCTTCTGTTTCCAAGGCTTCTTTGAGGGGCAGGCCAGGTTTAACTTCAGTGGGGGTTTCTCCTAGCTCTTCCGGATCTTTGCCTAAGAAACATATGCTTAAAATGGCAGAGGATTTGATTACTATGATTAGAGGTTCTATGCCTCCTCCTGATAAGAGGCCTAGGGTTGAGCCTGAGTTTGAGAGTTTTGAGCAGTGTTCGGAGGCTTCGGAGTCTTCTGCTGAAGACTTGCAGGAGTATCCTCCTTATTCTGATTCTGATGTGGATGATTCTACTCCTTCAGCTTCTCCTCCTGAGGATTTTTCATTTTCAGAGACTCTGCATTCCATGAGGGAGCATTTTAAATGGGAAGGTCAGGATTTCTCTGATTCCAGGAAGAGGCTTAGGGAATTCTTGTTTTTACCCCAGCATAGGCCTTTAGCTATACCTCCTGTTCTGAATGTGGTGGAAGATGTTTTTGCAGAGGCTTCCCTGAACCCTGATTCTTTGCCTCCTGCCCCAGTTAAACCGGATAGGTACTATAGGGTGCCTGAAGCTCATCAGTATCTTTTTAAGAGTCCTAGGGCAGACCCGGAAACTGTCTCTCAGGGGCCTAAAGGTGTTAAGGCTTCTGTTGTTAAAAACCTGTTCCTCCTGATAAAGGAGCAAGGGCGTTGGATAGATGGGGAAAGAAAGTGTATACTTCTTCCACTTTAGCCATGAGGCGTTGAATTGCCAGTTTCACATGTTAAAATATCAAAATTATCTCCTTTCACAATTGAAGTCTAAGGTGGATGCTCTGGCGGAAGGTATTGAGTGTAAAGAGTTGCAGGATTTAGTTCATGTGTCTGAACAGGTGGGTAAGCATTCATTGCAATGTGGTTTTGATGCTGTGCAGGCCTCCTCGAGGGTGGCTGCCACTGGTTCTGTTCTTCGAGGCACGCCTGGTTGAGGGATCAGAATTTAGCTGAGCATGTTAAGACAAGGATTTTGGATGCTCATTTACAGTCTGACGTGTTGTTTGGTTCGCCTGTGGAAGCAGTTTTAAAGAAAATGGAGGACAAGGCTAAGTCTATGCAAACGGTTAAAGATTTTTTGCAGGTGCAGCCTGCCAAGTTTAGTAGAAATTGGCCTACTAAGGGATGGACATATCCTGCTTATGATTCCCAGTCTAGGGGTAGGTCTAGACGTGGTAGGGGCAGAGCTCAAGGTTCTTTTAGGCCTAGAACAGGGAGTTCACCTGCTCAGACTTCTGGTGAGGGCAGGGGTCAGTCCTTTCGTAAACAGACCCAATGACCTGCCTTTTCAGCTGCCAGTACATTCTCGCCTGGCAGCACCTTTGGGAGGAAGGCTGGCTCTTTTCAAAGAAAATTGGGATTTAATTACCCAAGACAGATGGGTTTTGGATATCATTCACCACGGTTACAGGTTTTATTTCCATACCTTGCCTCCTTTCAAAGGCATGCCAGACATTCCTCCTCTGCAAAGAAAAGAGGCTCACAAGCAAATTTCTCTGTTACTCCAAATAGGGGCCATTCAGCCAGTCCCTGTGCCAGAAAGGGGCCTAGGATTTTATTCTCGCCTGTTCCTAGTACCAAAGAAGGGGGACACATGGAGACCAATTTTGGATTTATCTATCCTCAACACTTATCTGCACATTCCCAAGTTCAAAATGTTGACGTTACAACAGCTTTTACCTCTGCTGGGCAAAGATCACTGGATGGTAACTTTAGATCTCAAGGAGGCTTACCTGCATGTGCCTATCAGACTAGGTTGCAGGAAGTATCTGCGTTTTCGAGCTGGAAATTCCCATTATCAGTTCTCTGCATTGCCCTTTGGCTTATCTACTGCACCCAGAGTATTCACAAAGGTTCTGGCTCCAGTGATAGCTTACTTCAGGCTAAAAGGAATTCAAATCTATCCTTACTTGGACGACTGCCTGATTCTGGCTCAAGAAAAGGAAGACCTTTTACAGCATTTGGAATATGTGATAGCAGTGCTAAGATGCCTAGGGTATTCTGTGAACGAAATAAAGTCCAGTCTAGTACCCTCTCAAGACATGTGCTTTCTGGGTGTGAGACTGAATACAGCAGCCCAGATGGCCTTTTAACCCCGGACAAGCAAAAGAATCTTTCCATTTACTTCCATCAACTATCTCTTCAGTCCGGGCTGACTGCAAGGACAGTCCTTCAAGCCTTAGGGTTCATGGCATCTTGTATTCTGGTGCTTCCCAATGCCAAACTGCATATGAGGAAGCTGCAATGGTATCTCAAAAATGTATGGACACAGCACTGCCAGGATTTGGACACTGTCATTCAAATAATACCTTGCATTCAAAAGGAATTTTTGTGGTGGGCTCAGGAATGTCACCTAAACAAGGGACTCTCTGTGACCCGGCCAGAGGCGAGTCAGATTCTAACGACAGATGCCTCAGACATTGCTTGGGGAGCTCATCTAAATGGAAAGTGGATACAAGACAAGTGGCCTGCCAGACTACAGCATCTACATATCAACATGAAGGAGATGTTAGCAGTCCAGTTTGCATTAATGGCTTTCAAGGAGTTACTTCTTCCAGGGCAGGTGTTGATTCTAACAGACAACACAACTGTCATGTGGTACATCAACAAACAAGGGGAACACATTCTTACCCGTTGTGCAGGCAAGCAATGATTTTATGGGAGACTGCGCTCAGCTTGCAACTAACTCTTCAGGCAAGGTTTCTGCCGGGAGCACAGAACTCCTTAGCAGATGTGTTAAGCAGACAAATCATGGATCCCCACGAGTGGAAACTGGATCTTCATGTATTTCGGAAATTGACAGTGTCATGGGGAACTCCAGACATAGATCTGTTCGCTTCTCCACTAAACCACCAGCTGCCAAAGTTTTGCACAAAGAAGTTTCATCACACAGCTTGGAAAGTGGATGCTCTTTCTTTCAGTTGGAAAAATCTTCATGTGTATGCCTTTCCACCTCTGCCTCTTCTCCCAAAGGTGCTCCTAAAGGTCAGACAAGACAAGCCAAGGATGATTTTGATAGCTCCAGATTGGCCTCGGCAACACTGGTACCCATTACTGAGGAGTCTGGTAAGGAAGCCTCCATGGCCTTTACCTTTGATTCCACACCTGTTGTCCCAGAGGGACGGTCACCTGCTCAATGTCAAGCTTCACTCTCTTCATCTAACAGCCTGGCATATTCTGTTTTGAAACACAGCAGGTCTCAACTTCCTCAACAAGTTTTAAATGTGATTATGGAAGCCAGAAGACCTAGTACAAGGAAAGTGTACGCAGAAAAATGGAAGAGATTTTTATTTTGGAGTGCAGCAAAGAATTTGGAGATTTCTGAGCCTAATTTGAGTGTGGCTCTTCAATATCTTACTGAGTTATTGGACAAAGGTTTGTCTTTCTCTTCCATTAAGATTCATGCTGCAGCAATTTCAGCTCACTATGATTGTGACCCACCATTGTTTTCGCATCCTTTGTTCAAGCAATTTCTTAGAGGGGCAAAGAATATAAGACCCCCACGTAGAGCTCCTACTCCTGCTTGGGATCTCAATTTTGTGTTGGAGAAACTTACTCTACAACCTTTTGAGCCTGCGGCTACTGCTGAATTGAAATACTTGTCATGGAAGACTGCTTTTTTGTTGGCCATTACTTCTGCAAGAAGGGTTTCTGAATTGCAGGCCCTTATGGCGGTAGAGCCTTTTTTGATTTTCCATAAGGATAGGGTATCATTACGTACTAATCCTTCTTTTATGCCTAAGGTGGTTTCTAGTGTGGCTTTAAACCAAACTATTCATTTGCCTACATTCTATGCAGATCCCCAAAATAAGGGGGAAAAGATTTTGCACACTTTAGATGTGCACAGGCAGTTGCGTTATTATTTAAGCAGGACTAAGGATTTTAGGCAGTCTCAGCAGTTGTTTGTTTCTTTTGCTTTGAGTTCTCAGGGAAAGCCTGTGTCTAAACAAACTATTTCTAAGTGGATTGGGTTTTGCATTGCATTTTGTTATTCCCATCATGGCAAGGAGATTCCAGCTGGGATTAGGCCTCATTCCACTAGGGCTACTGCCACTTCAACAGCATTTCTAAGGGGAGTGGCAACTAAGGATATTTTGGAGGCAGCTACTTGGAGTTCAGTGCATACTTTCTCTAAGCATTACCACCTTCCTCTCTACTCTAAATCTAGGGCTGGTTTTGCCACAGCTATTTTGCAAGGCATGTTGACAGCTCCTGCTTCCTTATGATTTGCCAGCCTCCCTTACCTCTGCTTTGGGATTCTACCCAATGGTTAGGACTGCAGCAATGTGGAATGAAGAACATAGTACAGTTTTGTACCTACCATAAATGTAGATGTTCGAGGATCCACATTGCTGCAGTCCAATTACCTCCCCTTCCCCTCTGTGTTTAGGGGTGGTTATGTGGGTGAGGTTATACTCTTGTATTTTTGTATATATTGTACATATTTTTTGGTGCAGGAGTGTTTGGTGTTTTTGGTTTTGACCTTGTCTTTTTAGGGTCTTCTGACATCTGGGGCAAGAAAAGACTGAGGATATGGCGTCGGTCATGCGCATTAGTACCCTGACGTACTGACGTCAGTCTAATGCGCCTTGACCGACGTCAGCCATATACTTTGGTATTCGGGCCGACTGGACAGCGGACTACCCAATGGTTAGGACTGCAGCAATGTGGATCCTCGAACATCTACATTTATGGTAGGTACAAAACTGTACTTTACTAGGCTATTGGCCCTGAGGCCCTTACAAGCCTAGCCAAGAACTTAGCCCATGTTCCAACAAGTCAGCACCCTAGCCACAGTCCAGCCGGGACACAGGTGGAATCCCAGGGGTGCATTTTCTGTTCCCCATCCAGTTATCCAGGTTGCACTTAAAAAGGTTTAATGAGGTACCCTGATTTATGTGGAGAGGGAGTCTATTACAGAAAAGTGGGAGTCTCTGGGACACAAATCTGTCCCGCCAACAAGTCCTATTGATATCACAGACCAGGTTGAGGTGGCGTGTGCAGGTTACTCAAGTGGAGTTTGACTTGAGGATATGCAGCAGTCCCATCAGGGCAGGGTCTGAGATTGCTTTATATGCCAGACAGAGGTCACCTCTGAGGATTCTGTAGGAGATTGAGTAGAGGGACAGGGCTTTTAGCCTGTTTGTGTTGGGTAGATATTTGAGGTCCTGAATTCTCCAGGTAAGGAACCTCTGTGGTCTCTCCAGCTGCTGCATGTGCTTTGTGAGGTACATGCCGAAAGGGACATTGTACTCAATAATCAGTCTTATAAGAGAAGAATACAGGGATGTTATGACCATCTTGTCCCTGGGTGAGATACCCTTACTAATGAGGTGAGCCATGTAGAAAGCTTTCCGTACAATGGAGACAATATGGTGGTCAGGAGTCAGTTTGCTATCAACCTGGGTGCCCAAGACCCTCACGACTAATTGTGTGCTTAGTGCCTTATTATCAATGTGATATTTTGTGGGGACGTCATTCTCCTCAAAAGGGATGATGATGCATTTTTTGGCATTCAGTTTGATGCCATGTTTCTGGCACCAGTCATTTGTTTGGGTGGGACCCTCATGGAGGATGTCCACATCACTAGGGAATTGATGACCGCACCCATCTTGCAGCCATCTGGAAACTTGGTCAGCCATAACCCACTAGATTTGGCCTGCACCTCTGAGACGTATATTCCAAACAGCAGAGGCCCCAAGGCCAATCCCTGGGGTACACCACTTGTTACGGGTCTTCTACTTAAGTTGGCTTCCCCTATTTTGACTTGATGGGTTTTATCAGTGAGCCAATTTGCTACCCATCTGGTAACATATGGATTGATGCTTAGTTGAGTGAGTTTATCTATTATACCTGAGTGGGGAATAGTATCAAAGGCCTTGGCCAGGTCAAGGTAGGCGGTGTGCACCATGGCCATTGTGACTATCTTAAAGACGTTGACCAAATTTAACAGACATGACCTCCCCTTGACAAAACCAAACTGTGTGGGATCAAGTGTCCGGAGGTTGCCAATGTCCTTGTTAATGAGGTCCATGATAATCTGCTCCATGGCCTTGCAGATCAAGCTAGTTAGGCGGATGGGTCTATAATTTCCTGGATCGGTGGATGCTCCACCTTTGTGGAAAGGGATGACAGTAGCTGTCCTCCACTCAGCTGGGAAAAAGCTCGTACTCAGGCTTTGGTTGAATAGGGTGCCTAATGGTGGTGCATGTTCCTACCTGAGTTCATGTAGGATGCAGAGTGGATGTTATCAGTTCCCATGGAGGCTGTATTTTTTGCCTTTGAGAGGGCAATGATGGCTTTCTCCCTAGAGGTAAGGGGAGGGGGGCAGGCACTGGGGATGTTCTGTTTTACTGATGGGGATGAAGACAGAGGAGTGAAGTTTTCACTGAACCTGTCTGCCAGCAGGTTGGCTATATCTACAGGGTTTGTGTATGTGGTGTCCTTGACCACCAGTTCTGAGCAAAAAATATACAATGTGCATAATCAGTTCACATAATGTGCACATCATATAAAATTATGGGATCAGAGAAGAAACAAGTGAAATAAAAAACAGATTGCGGACATATGTGAAGAAAGGTTTACGATTGTCTGTAGTAGATGTGGCCAGTTAGGACTCAAAGTTTGCTTTGGAGGATTTCACTAGTGCTCTTATTTGCTTGTTCATACTAAGGAGAGATTGCCTCCAATTAGACACCTGCTCCTTCTTGGTGCTGGACAGCATTTATTTTCCTTTTATTATTGAGTTTATTTATTGTAGATGTCCACCAGGCAGGTTTACTCTTCCTTGAAGAAGATGATTTCGTCCTGTCTGGTATTCATGATTCCATGCAGCTATATAAATGCTCATATAATACTTTGGTGTAGGTTTGGATGTATGTGCCAGATCCTGTGGAGGGGGAGGGGGCTGTGAAGCTGTTTATACCTTCCCTCATGAGATTGTAATCAGCATTGGAGAAGTTTTCATAGGTTGGTACTAAGCTATCAGCCCTAGGGCCTATGCAAGCCTAGCCATAACAATTCCCTGGATATTTCTTCCCACAATATTTACTTCTCCAGGCCCCTGTCTAGTAGGGCGACTGACATGATCCCCAGGGTGAATTTCCCATCTCCCATCCAATCATCAAGGTTCCTTTTGAATAGGGCCAATGAGGCGCTCTGCTTGATATGTATGGGCAGTCTATTCCAGAGTACGGGGAGTCTCTGGGTCAGGAACCTATCCCTCCAGCATGTTTTGTTCATTGTGATGACAAGGTTTAGATCCCTGGAGCATGTGGCTCTGAGGGATTGGGATTTCTTTAAGTGGAGCATGTCCAACAGCTCAGGGTTTGACATGGCCTTGTATGTTAAGCAGAGATCGCCTCTGAGTAGACGATATGCTACAGAGTATAGCTGGAGTATTTTTAGACAGTCACTATATGGCATCTGCTTTAGGCCTGTGATTCTTTTAGTGAGGTATTTCTGTGGCCTTTCAAGCTGTTGCAGATATCTTGTGAGGTACATACCAAACTGGGCATTATACTCTATAATGGGTCTAATGAGGGATGAGTACAGTGGGACAATGACCTCCTTTTTTCTGGATGAAAAGCCCTTAGTGATGAGGTGTGCCACATAGAAGGATTTCCTGACTGTTGTGGCAATGTGGTTATCGAAAGTGAGACCACTGACCACATGTGTCCCTAAGTCTCTCATCACACTTTCGATGTTTAGTGTCCTGCCACCTATGCGGTAATTCATGGGTACATGTTTTTTTCCAAAGGGGATAACTATACATTTCTTGGCATTAAGCTTGAGCCCATGGCTCTGGCACCAGGCATCTGTTTCTGTAAGGCCCTTTTGTAGAATATCCACATCATTTGGGGATTCAATAATGGCTCCCAGTTTGCAGTCATCTGCAAACTTTGTTAGCCAGAGTCCCTTAGTGTTGGCCTGTACTTCAGAGAAGTAGATGCCAAACAAGACTGGTCCCAGGACTGAACCCTGAAGTACTCCACTTGTCACTTGTCTGGAGCTGGATTTGGAGTCGGCTACTTTTGCTGTCTGGGTTCTATCAGTAAGCCAGTTAGCAACCCATCGAGTGACATAGGGATTTATGCCTAGCTTAGTAAGTTTATCTATGATTCCAGAGTGGGGGGGTGGTGTCAAAGGCCTTGGCGAGGTCCAGATAGGCTGTGTGGACCTCCTTACCCTCGTCCACAGCTCTGGAGACCGATTCGAAGAAGTCAATCAGATTCAGGAGACAAGATCGGCCCTTCACAAACCCAAACTGGGTGGGGTCCAGTGTTTGAAGGTTGCCAATGTCTTTGTTTATAAGTTCCATGATAATGCGTTCCATGCCCTTGCAAATCAGGCTTGTCAGACTGATGGGACGGTAGTTCCCGGGATCCAAGGCGGATCCTCCCTTGTGGAGCAGGATAACTGTAGCTGTGCGCCAGTCAGTGGGCACGAAGCCTGAGGTGAGGCTATGATTAAACATGACACTTAGGTGAGGTGCCAGTTCATTTTGTAGTTCATGTAGTACACAGCCTGGGATGTCATCTGGTCCCATGGATGCTGTATTCTTAGCTTTGGAGAGTGCGGTTTCTACCTGTGTGGCCGTGATTATCGGAATTTGGCATTTTGGTATTGAGCTGGGCCCTTTAGGGGGTGAGAGTGGGGTGAAGTTGGCACTAAATCGATCTGCCAGGATATTGGCAGTATCCTTAGGATCAGTATATTTAATGCCATTCTGTTGCAACTCAGAGCAGATCTGAGCATTGCCATTTAGATTCTTGACATAATTATAGAATGCCTTGTGGTTGTCTTTGGAATCTTTGGCAATTTTATTTTTGTAACTAGCTTTTGAGGATTTTATGAGGGATCTCAGCTTCTTACTGAGGCTGGTGAGGGAGTTTTTTGCATCCTGGGATTTTCCTCTTTTTTGCAACAGTTTCTTCCTTCTGTTGCATAGTTTGTTTATAGCAGGGGACCACCAGATTGGCTTCCATTTTTTGGAGAAGAGCATCTTGGTTCTATTTGGGATGAGTGGATGTGCTCGTACAGTGCCTTAGTGTAGGATTCTGCAGTCGAACTTCCAGATCCCATCTGCGTGGGTGTTGTGAAGTTTGTCACTTCTGACTTCAGTAGCTTGAAGTTGGCTTTGGAGAAGTTTTTTAAGGAGTTTTCCTTACTGGGGGGTGGGGGTGGGATGTGGATGTCAAGGGTGATTTGCTTATGGTCAGACCTGACCAATGAGGGGGTGACCACGGGTGTGGAGGATCTATCTCCCATGTTGGTAATGACCAGGTCTAGGATACTGGACCCCCTGGTGGGACAATGGATCAGTTGATCCAGGGCGTTGGAATTTATGAATTCCAAGAACCGTTGGGAAAAGGAGTTGGTACCTGAGTAGTTTTCCCAATTAATGGCAGGGTAGTTGAAATCACCCAGTATTAGGGTGTTTGGTTGTATCTTAATATTTTCCAGTATGTTTAGAAAGGTGTAGTGAGAATCTTGGGGCATGGTTGGGGATCTGTAGCAAGCTACAATTTGGATTGCAGTCTTACCTAGTGTTAGTTGCACCTGGAGAATTTCAGATGCATTGTGTTGGGCAACTAGCCTGGAGGTGTGAATATCCTGGGTGAATATGGACACTCCTCCACCTTTAGTGTTTTGGTCCTGGTTTTGTGGCTGAAAAGTGTGGTAAGAATTGTAGCCTGGTATTGCATGGGTGCTCTCTGGAGCCTTGAACCAGGTCTCAGTTACTGCACAGATATCGATGTTCTCCATTTTTAGGAGTGCCTCGAGAGTGCATTTTGAGGTTTAGACTTCTAGCATTGAGTAGCATTACCTTTAGATTTTGCCTGCTTCTATCTGTTTTTTTGTTTGACCTTAACTGGGACGGGGGGGACGGGGAGGGGGTTGGGAGAGATGGTGACTTTGAACATGACTGCTTTGTGGTCGGATGTTACCAGGGATGATGACACTGTGGGGATGCTGCAGTGGTTACTAATGTTGGTTAATACCAAGTCCAAGATATTTTCTTCTGTTGTGGGGGTGTCAGCTAACTGATCTAAGACATTTGCAATGATGAAATCAGGGAATCTCTGGGTATTTGCATTTTGGCATGAGTATTTCTTCCAGTCTATGGTTGGGTAGTTAAAGTTGCCCAGGATCAGGGTAAATGGTTGAATCTTGATAGATTTGAAGAGGTCCAGATAGGTGGAATGGGCAAGGGAGACAGATGCAGACCATCTCTGGCAAAGCATCGTGGCTTGTCAGTCATGTCATCCCAGGCTGTCAGGTACTGGATCCCCTTGGAATGACACCAGAAACTAAGCCAGTTGTTAAAGTCAATCATTTTCTTTTTGTATTGAGGCATCATTCTAGGTGATGTTAGAATGCTGCTTAAGGCTAGGAACATACCTACCTGGGGCACATAGTCAGCAAGCTCGATCATGTCTGTCTTCATATAGTCCAGGGGGGTATGTTTCAAGTCATTCACTCCAGCATGGACTACGACAGAGTCATAACAGTATCTGTTGAGAGACTTGAGTGCATTGGTGATATTAAGTGCTTTTAGTCTCCCATCTTAGGAAGACTTCTTCAGACAAAAAGGAAGATTCATTCAACACAATTTAAAAGCAAAAATGTGCCAAAACAGCGCAATACAAATTACATACAGCTGCCATCAATTAAACACTCACTGCCATCATACTGTTGTTAAAGCTATACTAGTATATATCACTAATGACAATACAGGTATACCAAGCTCACACTCCTATGGTTCATAACATCGGAAACACAATACCTATATTAGTTTCCTTTTTTACAATGTAAACAATGAATGAATTTTTCAAGTGCAATACAAGCTTTTTTGTAAGAATAAGGGTAAGTGTCTTTGCAAACACATAATTCATAGCACGCCCGGCTTGAATGCGACTTATTCCCTCAAACAACAATGTTACATCAACTTCCTTTATAAACAATGTGTACAAAAAGTGTTTCAACTAGTCAACATCCTTGAATAGGATGCAAGTTGAATGCAACACAATATTATTAGGTACCCCCTAACAAACAGTAGAGGATGCGTATCTCAAATACAATATTTATTTTAGTTTTTCATTCATTGTTTACTTTTGTCAACTCCAAAGCTGTTAAAGCCATCTTTGCCACTCAGAGCTTCAGTGCTAGACAGCTCAGTTCTGACTTCTTCCTTGAGTAGTTTGCCTTCGGGGCGGAGGGAGCAGATGATCTGTAAGCATGCCTTATCAGATTCGTCTGTGACCTTTTCTCTGAGGCTTTCTGCATTCTAGGTAGTGGAGAGTGCTTCCTCGGTTCCCAGAGTTTGGACTTCTCTTTTCTCTTTGGCTGCAACTACCCAGTTCCATTCTACTCTGCATCCATAGCCTCAAAAAGGCTGTGCCATTGGGACAGCCAGCCCAAACCAGTCTTCAGACCACTAAGCAGGGTATAGTAATCTCTTCTGACACTTCTCTGGAGCATCCCACCCAAGACGTTTCTAGGAAGAGGAAGTGTAAAAGGAGGCACTTGGACTATCCGCAAGAGTCTGTCACAGAGGATACTGACATTGATGAAGAGGAATGGTCCCCCAGATCACCAACTGATAATGTCTCATTTGTAGACATCTTAGAACTCCTAAAACAAAGGGGTGGTTGGTCTCCCAATGATCCTTCCCAAAAGTAACCGGTGTTTCTGGAGGCCTTTGGCACTGGCCCATCTACCTCTTGTGTGACTCCCCCTGCTGATGACTCATTGATTTGGTTTCTCAACAGGCATGGAAGGAGCCTAACATGATTGAGCCTATCTGTAAGACACTAGATAGGATCCTGTCACCACCTAAAAATAGAAGATATTGGAGTAAAGGAGTTCCTGTTGATGCCATGGTCATGGCGGTGGCCACTAAGAAGGAACTGGTAGAAGAAGGTTCCTTTCTTCACCCCCCCTAACAGGGAGTCTAGGGAGCTGTACAGATTTTGAGAAGCATGTCTATGCTTCAGTGACCTTCGCTCTTAGGTCACTGAATTACTTGGCACATTTTACGAGACTTCAGAGGGATTTGATTAAAGAGCTTTCCAAATCCCTCTCTGAGATCACATCCTTTGAGGTAGAGAGCACTATATCCTCACAGCTGGCTACCCTTCTGTCCATTTCAAATTTGTCCATGAGGCTTATCTCACTCATGGCTGAAGGTGCCTCTCGGGTGGAGGGTTCAGGCATTTCCATAAGAAGACATGCCTGGATGTGCTTGTGTGACTTATTTGAACCCTTCAAAACTTCATTCATCAGTACCCCTTTTGATGTTAGTTCTTATTTGGCCCCAAAGTTAAAGACACACTCTCCAGGTGTGAGCAGGGAGGAAAAACCCTTTGTGCTGTGGGTGTATGTGTTTTGACCCTTCAACGGACCTTTTCTAGGAACCAATGAGGTGGACAGAAAATGTGTTTCAAAAAATCCTAGGGTCTCTTCCAAGATCCATGTGGAGACAATTCCCCCAGAAGCAGAGGAGGGAACTCTAATGAAAGACGCCATCACTGTGGCAAAGGTGGTCTGCATAACCATGGATCTAGAGATCCTTTCTCTGACAGATCCTACCAGCATTCCTGAAAGTAGGCCTAACTGTCCATCTATGGAGGCAGTTGGGGGTTGTCTATCCCTGCACCAGAGAGCCTGGATAGAAATTACAAAAAATTAATGGGTGCAGAGGATAATATCCATAGGTTTTATAATACCATTTTCCTATCCACCCCTGCTAGTACCAAACAAAATTCCCAATGTTCCACCCAATTAGAGGGAAGCAGCAGCACTAGAAATAAACAAGCTACTAGAAAAAAAAATCATCCAAAAGCCCCCCCCAGACCCGAAAGAGTCCAGAACTTAAACAGGATTCTTTTTAGTGCCAAAGAAAACAAAGGACTGGAGACCAATCTTAGATCTTAGCAAACTGAATTGATCTGTTCAGTATTCAAAGCTCTGGATGGTCAGTGGTTCAGTCCTTTCTGCATTTTCTGCTCAAGGCTGACTGGATGTGCTTAATAGATCTTCAGGATGTGTAGTATTATATAAAAATGAATAGATGGTCCAGAAGATATCTACTCTTCTGGCTGGGAGGCAGTCATTGCCAATTCAGAGCATTGTCCTTTGGTCTTACCACAGCCCCTAGGGTGTTTACGAAGTGTATGGCAGTAGTTGCTGCTCACTTGAGACTGCAGGGATTCCAGGTGTTTCCATATCTAAATGACTGGTTAATAACTTCTCCAACCAGGCATAATCTAATTCAGGCTTGGGACTACTTACTGCAGTTATGCTGTCATCTGGGTATCTCTGTCAATTGCAACAAATCTCAACTTGAGCTAGCTCAAATATTGGAATTCATCAGTGTGCTGTTCAATATGACCACTCAAATAGCTTCTCTTCCTCTGTCCCAAATCCAAACAATTCCAGGTCAAAAAGATCATTCAAAACTCTTCTCTTTCAGCTGTTCTGATACTTCAATCATTGGCACCAATGTCTGCAGCAATCACTCTTGTACCTCTAGCAAGGTACCGTATGAGTATTTTCCATGGACACTAGCAACTCAACGGTCTATCCTCCATCAACCTTTATCCAGTTAAATTAGGTAGCTGTGGAGTCTGTCCCAGCAGTTGAGGAATGAATGAAAATAACATCAGGTAAAAGAGTTGTGTATGTTTAGCAAGATACATCCTCAAGGGGGTATTGTACTTAGTAACTGGTCTGATGAATGCTGAATATAGGAGAGTGGTTTCATTTTAAGAGCTTGAAGATATTTATTTTGTAATTAGCTTCATTAAATAAAAGTAAATGTAGAAAAAGTTCCACCAAGGGGCAAAAACACTGAGAAATTGCAAAAATGCCAAGGGACACGAAGAACACCAACCAGATGACAGTAAAGGATATTTATTCAGCCAAAGCAAACGTTCCACAAACCACATTAACGCTTCACAAATACAATACGTTTTCGTTCATAACAAACTTCATCAGATGCAGACTGACAGGATAAAGTGCACATATAGATCCTCCTAAAATTAACATAATTAACAATCAATTAAGCAGAAGGAATCAAAATTATAAAACACTTCTTTAAAAGCTTGATAAAATAAATATGTATATATAAATTTTATTTATTTAAATACACATAAATATGTAAAAATCACTTTAAGCTAATTAAAAGCCTTGCATTAGCAATAGTTATAAATAAATAATCCCTTTCCTTAAAACATAATAGTGTTAATAACCTAAAATCAGTCAGTACACATTTTGTTCATTGTGTTAGTCCTCCATCATGTGGCTAAAAGCTAGTACTACAATTGAGTTTCAAGATAAAAACAATTTATGTACCCCTTTCTTAAAAAAATTTTTTCTGTTTAAATAAGCTAAAACATAGGAATGTGTGTGTAAAAGGAAGGTGTTTAAAAGAACATTTTAAAAAATCATGTAGAATGACAGTGTCTTATCTAAAAACATTGTAATTTTCCAATTGAGTAGCTCTTAATTTTAATAAGGGAGTTATGGAAATATTCTCATTCAAGCCTGGTGATACATTTGCTTGTAAAGTCACTTGCCACCATTGCTCCCTATACTCAATACTTTCTTCCCACAACCCCCCCCTCTTATATCCTTAACCCTTTCTAAAACAAAAAATAAATAATGGGCATTTGTGCATGTTTGTTGGTGCTTGTATAAAGCATTGGTATCTTTTAGTACCTATGTTACAATAGTGCTCATATATTATTTTCTTTAGTTTCCTTTCAGTTTTTCCAGTGTAAAAACTAGAGCGTATTTGACATACTGCTAAATGTATTAGACTACTAGAATCACAGTTATGCAATTGTTTTCCTTTTATTACCAAATCCCTACCTTCTAAAACTGTTTTCCTTATTATATACATATATACATTGTGGACAATGTCCATATTTGTATGTTTCATTCCTTCTCATACTTTTATTCACTTGCCTATAATCGTTTTCTATTAATTTCTTTAGGTTGTGGGAATTTTTATAGACAATTTTAGATTGTCCTTTGATATTTTGTCTAAATCTGTAAAACTTATAAACCTTTTCCATTTGGATTCCATGACTTTTCTTATCATGTTGGCACTGGCATTATATTCCAAAACAAGTGCCCTTCCAAACCTTTCTTCTTCATATTGTTTGTTTCTTTAATTTTCAAGACTGACACCTAGAATAGTTTTGAACCTATCCTTTCTCCCATCCCATACTTCCTTCTTGTTTTCTTCAGTCATGAATTCAGGATATTTCCTAGCCTTAAACATTATCTGTAAGGTCTCCACCTCCTTTTCAAAGTCTTTGTCAAGTGAGGTCATCCTGCATGATCTGACAAATTGACCCTTCACTATATTCTTTTCATAATGCAAAGGATGTGCACTATTAAAGTGCAAGTATTAATTTGAAAACGTGATTTTTCTATATACCTTAGAGGTGAATTTTTTATTTTCTTTATGTATATCCACATCCAAATATTGCAGTCTTTCTTGGGAGACTTTGTGTGTGAATTGTAAAAAAGAGGTACTGCTGTTTAAAAAAACCTAGAAAATATTTTATTTTCTCATCCGAACCAACCCATAAAATACATATTTCATCTAAAACCTTCTGTACATAGACCAGCATTCCTTATAAATGGATTTTAAAACAACTTCTTCCCATCTAGCAAGGATTAAATTTGCGTAGGTAGGGGCGCATGCTACCCCCATCGCCACTCCTTTTATTTGGTGGTAAAATTCACCTTTAAAATGTAAACTAGTTCCATAAACTGTAAGCATGTCAAGCAGTCATTGTGTGTCAAATCTTTTTCATTAAAAGTAATTTCCTCTAATAATTTAATACCTTCAGTATGAGGAATGTTAGAAAAAAGATCTGCAACATCAATAGTTAAAAACAACATGTCATCCCTGAATAAATTGCCTTTTATTTCTCTTAAAAATCCCACGAATCCCTCAAAATATTTTTTCTCTTTAACCAAATACTTTTTAATTTGGAATCAATGTATTTAGCCAAAGGTAAAGTTTTGGATCCTTCTGATGAGACAGTAGGTCTCAGAGGTGTATCTAAACCATTTTTGTGTGTTTTGGGGATTCCAAATATGGAGGGAAATTTTGGCTTATCCACCTTTAGAAAATGTAGTATTTTTTGGTCTATTAAACCTTCCAATAACATGTCTTCTAAGACCAGATCTATTCTTCTATATGGTATGTTGATTTCATTCTTTCATTATTTACTAGTATCCATTAAAATATAATTTATTTTACCTTCATATGTTAAATTGTCCATAAGTACGGTTCCCCCTCCCTTGTCGGGTTTCATAACCCTTATGTTTTTGTTGTTCCTTAAATCATTTAAAACTTTGTTTTCATTGTCCACATTAGCCCTGTATTTTACCTTAGAAAATCCTTCCCTTATTTCTTTTTCCACCATGAGTTCAATGTTTTTAATCTGTGTATGTAATGGGGGGTTAAACGCACTTTTTTTCTTTAATTCATTGCATTGATTTAAAGTTTTTAATTCACTTTCCTTGTAAACATCTTCACATCCATTAAACTTTTAGCTAGGTCTCCCTTTCTTAATGGTATGAACTTCATTCCTCTAGATAGAAGGCTAAAATGTTCATTTATTAGTTCAATTTCACTGAAATTTTATATACTGTAGCCATCCTTGATGAACCTATATACATTGTTTTCTTCCTGCTTAATCGTGTTATCACTTTCCAAGTCGGGGTGAGGGATACTTGAAGTATTTAGTATCTCCCCCTCCCCCTCTCCAAAAATTCTGTCTTTGATAATAATTATTGTTGTCCATGTTCTTTATTCTTTCAGATCTCCTCAGAAATGGGGGCTCGTTAAAATCATCTAATTCATTCATGAGTTTACCTATTTATACTTCATTGTTTTGATCTACCTCATTCGCCTGGTTCTCTTCCATTGATTCCCAAGTCCTATAAACGTACTTAGGTTTGGGGAAACTCAGTTTATTTTTATATTCATTTAGGTCTCCCTCTAACTTCTTCAATTTCCTTTTTATCAGTTCATCACATTTCTCATCAATTTCAGCTATTATATTATAATATTTACTTTGCTCAATAGGAATAGAATGAATTAAATCATCTTTAATACACTCATTTAAAACCTCAATATCCTTCTGTAGTTCACTTTTCAATCTGTCATGTTCTTTAACCATAGCTTTAAGCATTTCCAGTCCACATCTGTTAAATATATCCAACGATTCATTGTGAAAATCACTAGCAGGCAGGGGCTGCTCGTGCTATAGGACTGCAGGACTGCAGCCCTCCCACCTAAAAAACAAATAAAAATTGAACAGAGAAACACAAAATCAAAAACTGTAAATTCCCAGAAGTGTACACATGCGCACACGCTCTCAGACTGCTTTCTCAGCAGTCTAGATAGGGGGAAAGGCATCTCAGCCACAAGATGCCCAGCAGTCTGTGCGGTGGTGATGTCAGGAAATGGAGGGACTCCGGACTGCAGCAGCAGCAGGCAGGGCCAATCGCAGATTCGGATTGCAAGGAATACTTATGAATGGACCAATCGCACTGGCAAAGGGGCTGTTTGGATATCGGCACGGCAGGGGAGCAGTTATTTGGCTTGTCGGAGCAGTTATTTAGCTCATCGGATATCAGCGACAAGATAAGCAGTGTGTGTGTGTGTGTGTGTGTGTGTGTGTGTGTGTGTGTGTGTGTGTGTGTGTGTGTGTGTGTGTGTGTGTGTGTGTGTGTGTGTGTGTGTGTAAAATGCCCCAGTTGTTATATACTGGTGGCTAGAGCAGACTCATGGTGGTGTGGTAGGGAATACCTCAGGCTTGAACCCTGTATGCAGTTGTTAAGGGCCTGAATTCCCTACCCACCACAACTTGTAAAAAGAAATTTGCAGATTTTCACCTCATATTTGATCTGTTCTGTTCCTCATAATATCTGTGGTTTCTGAATGTTTAAATGCTTGATATTTGATGGTGCAGTGGTAGCATTGTTGCCTCACAGCTGCAGGTTCTTAGGTTTGATTCTTGGCTGGGGTGCCTTCCATGTGGGGTCTGCAACTTCTTCCTGTGTTTGTGTGAGTTTGCTTTTGTGTCCTTCCATGTTACAAAGACATGTCTGCATTATTTCTTCCTGGGCCTCTGCTGAAATTTTTTTTTTGTTCCAAGTCAGACTGTCCTGGTTAACAAATGTTAAATAAAATTGACAGGCATTTGAATTTCAGACTTCAGGTTTCTGAATGTTTAATTCCTTACATATTTGATGGTGCAGTGGTAGCATTGCTGCCTCACAGGTATAGGTTTTCTGGTTTGATTCTTAGCTGGGGTGCCTTCTGTGTGGAGTCTGCATTTCCTCCCTGTAATTGTGTGGATTTGCTCTAGTGTCCTGCCATTTTACAAAGACATGTGTCTGCAGTATTTCTCCCTGGGCCTCTGCTGAAAATTGTTTTTGTTCCGTCAGAAGTAAAATTGACAGGCATTTGAATTTCAGACTTCATATTCTTCAGAAAATACATAGTAACACAACCTTTTATTCTAGAAATTGTCTAAGTTTATAAGATGAATATTTGAAATTTGTCCCTATTTTTGGGACTGTATTCCTCCATTATTGGCTTTGTCCAGGTTTTTTGTGCTAAGGTTGACAGCTATGGCAAGAACTGAATTCACTGAATATGTTTGAGGGCTGTATTCCCTCATTACTGGGTTTGTCCAGGTGTTTTGTACTAAGAGGTTGACAGCTATGGTGAGAACTGAATTCACTAAATGATAGCCATTTAAGTTTCAGTCTTCCTCTCTTTCACAAAGCAGCTGATTTGACGTAGTGGTATGTTGCTCTGACTGTTTTGCACAGGGACCTTGGCAGTAAAATGTGTGGTGGGAACACAGCATTTTATTCTAGCAACTTTACAAGATTATACAAGCAATGTTTAATGTGTCCCTGTTTTTTGGGCTTTTGACCCCCCCCCCCCAATAAATTTTGGCTTTTCCAGATTTCTTGTGCTGCGAAGTGAGATGCAGTTGAGTATTGAGTAGATTTTACAAGGAGCTGAGAGCTGCAGGGGAAGAGAAGTTTAGTGCTGCTTATGCTGAGTCTGCTTGCATTGTTAATAGCACAACAGGTTGTGTACTTGCTTTTGATGCAGAAGGCTGTGGGTTCTACTCCCACAAGGGGTGGATGCTGCTGTACTGAAAATGTCCTCCTTGGTGAAGATACTAACTATGAGCCTGTTATCAGTTTGCCATCGATTTCCTCTTGCAATATTACTAGCTTATCATTTTTTAATGTAATATAGGCAATTTATTCCTCAGGGGCAACAGACACTATATTTTTCGATTAAACCATGAAATATAAAGGTGTTTGCTAGCAGCAACCTCTTCATTAGTTACAGATTTCTTTAATGTGGAATTATTTAGTTGACTTTTACTTCTGAGATTGTGCATATTTACTTATAATAGACTGTAGAATTGTGCATATTTACTGATAATGGACTGTAGAATTGTGCATATTTACTGATAATGGTGGACTGTAGAATTGTGCATATTTACTGATAATGGTGGACTGTGGAATTGTGCATATTTACTGATAATGGTGGACTGTAGAATTGTGCATATTTACTGATAATGGTAGACTGTAGTAGAAGTCTGAGTAGACTTTTATGATGGAAATGTTCTGAACTGGGCAGTTTTGTTATTATGGGTGCATGCGTTTTGTTTCATTGCTTACTGGAAAAATGTTCAAAACAAATTTAAAACGCCCTCTAACAACTGTACTATTTTGTACAAGGAATATAATTTAGTACAATCAGGGAGGTATATCAAAGAGCACATGTATGTTTCATATGCAAGGGGCCTATGATTTGAAAACAGCCCAAAATGAATCTTTATCTGCCACTGGCAAAATGTATTTTCTTTGAATGTGGGTTTCAATGCTGTTTCAGTGAATGTGAGTTTCAAGGGCAGAGAAGTTTTAATGCTAAGTCTATTTTCATTGTGAGACTGCATTGCTTTGTTTATCAGATGTCTTGGTGTTTGTGCTGTAAAATGCAAAATAAAACTTTCAAATGAAGTCCTTACTTGGATAGGAGGAAGCTTCTCTGTTCACCAGTGAGAGTGAGGAGCTTTGAGCAGCCTATCTGTCCCTGGAGGAGTGGTCTCAGCCCAGTAACTAGTAGCTTATTGGCCGTTTTGGGCCATTTCCTATCTCTTTCAAACTCCCTGCCTTAAAATCTGCTTTAGCGCGGTTTTGCGCTTATACCAGACTCAGCACAGCTCCTCGTGGTGTCCTGCAGACTTCTACAAGCAGCAGAGAGTGAAAGAGAGACTTTAAAAGATTATAAGTACTTTTTTCTACCTTCTTACCTGCGACTGTATATTCTCGCTGAAAAGCGAGTTTTCAAACTATCTGAAATCTGAAAAGCATTGTTTTCCTGCATTTTTGTGTTTGTGCTTTAGAAGTAATTTTTTGCCTTGTTTAATTGTTGTGGGCTATATACTCAAGTGTGCTAGCCGATTTAAAGCATTTACAGTGTTCTGTGCCTAGTTTCTGTTGTATAGAAAAAAAAGGAAAAAAAAACAAAAAAAAAAAAATCCTTGTTTCCCGCTTTTTCTGAGCTAGAATAGTCCAGTTTTCAGGTCTTGCTGAATCCTAGGTTGTGTTATAGTTCCTGTGTTGCCCATACCCTTACTTGGATAGGAGGAAGCTTCTCTGTTCACCAGTGAGAGTGGGGAGCTTTGAGCAGCCTATCTGTCCCTGGAGGAGTGGTCTCAGCCCAGTAACTAGTAGCTTATTGGCCATTTTGGGCCATTTCCTATCTCTTTCAAACTCCCTGCCTTAAAACCCGCTTTAGCATGGTTTTGCGCATTGCGCAACATCACGCAGCGCCGTTTAAGCAGTTTTTAACTATTCCCGGCTCCACAAAGTCTGCTCTTCAATTTTTCCCTTAGAACTAGTCAAACTCTCAAAACAAGCACTCAACCTTCATTCTACAGCCCAGCACTTGCTCAAATTTCTCAAGTAAGCACTAACAAACTTTAGCACTACACCCCCTTATAATATCCAGAAGTACAAGACTTCCTATTCGTCCATTCCAGCCAATCAATAAATCAATTCTTAAACCATCCAGGCATGTCCAAAGCGCACTTTCAGGTATACCCAGCTGGTGAATCTGGGAATCTTAAGGCAATGTTACAATTGCCTTATGTACACAAGACAACCCTCTCCTCCTTCCAACAAACTGAAATATAAGTGAGGGATGCAACTATACAGCCAAACTGGAGGCCGAGCTCTCTCAACCCAAGACTGGCACAGTCAGTCAGAAGGAGAAGGAAACCACTCGCACCACACAACCAGTCTCACATAGACCAATCTTACCAGCAAACAAGACACATACACTCACAAAAACATACTCGGAGGCTCTAAATAAAAATCTACCAAAGCAACAGAGACCTCTAAAGCAGACATCCAAGCAACCGCTACCCCACAACAACTTTCACGTATCACATACTTCACAAAGTCAGTGTGCCACACAGTCGCAGCCCCTAAGGCTAAATAACACACCCACTACACTAGTAATTGGAAACTCCATTGTCAGGCACACTGACGTCCCACTCACTAGACTGAGCAAGGAGAAGGTCACTGTAAGCTGCCTGTCAGGTGCCAGGATCCGCCACATAACACAAGCACTCAGGTCACTCTACAGCAGGTACAACTACGACTCTGTCATTGTCCATGTTGGTGTGAATGACCTGAGACGTACCTCCCTGGACTACATGAAAAGAGACATAGAGGAGCTCTCTGATCATGTAGTCCAGGCCGGTACGACCCTGACTAGCATCTTGCCCTCACCAAGAATGATGCCACAGTATAAAGGCAAAATGATCAATTTTAACAATTGGCTAAGCTATTGGTGTGAATTCAAAGGGGATCCAGTGTCTGTCAGCCTGGGATGACATGCTCGACAAGCCACATTACTTCGCCAGGGACGGCTTGCACCTGTCACCCTTAGGCTTTCGAATACTGGCTAAGGCCCTTTCCACCCCCATAGTGCCTTTTTTAGGCAAGGCTGAAAAGACAAACCCACCTCCATAGACAATACCAGAAACAAAAAACTAAGGGTAATGCTACTCAACACCAGAAGTCTAAACCTCAAGATGCACGCACTCGAGGCACTCCTCAGTATGGAGAAAATCGATATCTGTGCAGTAACAGAAACCTGGTTCAAGGCTCCAGAGAGCACTCCGGCACTACCAGGATTCAAATCATACCATTCTTTTCAGTCACAGAACTCAGACCGAAATACTAAAGGCGGTGGGGTATCCATTTTCATAAAGGATACCCACACCTCCAGGTTAGTGGCACTGCACAAGGCAGCGGAAACCATCCATGTGCAACTAACATTAGGTAAAACTGCTTTTCAGTTTGTAGCCTGCTATAGATCACCCACCTTGTCTCAAGACCCCCACTCGGCATTCCTGAGAACATTGGAGAATATGAAGGTCTCACCAAACACCATGATATTGGGGGATTTCAACTACCCAAACATTGACTGGAAAAACTACTCAAGTCCCAACTCTTTCACCCAATGGTTCCTGGAGTTTATAAACTCAAATGCCATGGAACAACTGGTCACCACTCCCACAAGAGGGGCCAACATATTGGACTTGGTCATCACCAACATGGGGGCTCAATGTTCCACACCAGAGGTAAACCCCTCATTGGTAAGATCAGACCATAAACTAATCACAATGGACATCCACATCTGTACCCACCCCCAGCCAAGGAAACCACTGTGAAAAATGTTTCTAAAGCAAACTTCACACTTCTCAGGACTGAGGTGGAAAGTTTCAAAGCCCCCGGGCTAATGGAAAATGCTACCCAAACTGCAGAATCCTTTACAAATGCACTCTTTGAGCACCTACAGGAGTGCATGGATCATGCCATCCCAAGTAAAACCAAGACTCACTCCTCTAAAAACAGGAGACCAGTCTGGTGGACCCCGGCCATAAACAAACTATACAACAGAAGGAGGAAACTATTACATGATAAGGCAAAATCCCAGAAAGGGAGACATCCCTCATCAGTACTAGCAAGAAACTTCAATCCCTCATAAAATCATCAAAGGCTAGCTTTGAAAGAAAAATCGCCAAAGACTCTAAAGATAATCACAAGGCATTCTTTAGCTACGACAAGAATCTGGGTGGCAACTCTCAGATCTGCTCCGAGCTGGTGCAAAATGGCACAAAATACACTGAACCCACTGACATTGCCAACATCCTGGCGGACAGGTTCAGTGCAAACTTTACCCCCCCTCCCCCCCAAAAGGGCCGGTGTCTATCCCAGAAGGAAGCAGTCCCACAGACATCACAGACACACAGGTGAAAGTAGCCCTCTCCAAAGTAAAAAACAGAGCATCAGTGGGACCGGATGGTATCCCGGGCTGCGTCTTACACGAGCTCCAAAATGAACTAAACCCTCACATAAATTCACTGTTCCAACTCAGCCTTACCACAGGTTATGTACCCAAAGAATGGCGTACAGCAACAGTGATCCCACTCCACAAAGGTGGTGCCACAACGGATCCCGGGAACTATCGCCCTATAAGCCTGACTAGCCTGGTCTGCAAGGCTATGGAGTGCATCATCACGGATTTCATAAACAAAGACATTGGGAACCTTCAAACACGGGACCCTACCCAATTCGACTTTGTTAAAGGCAGATCTTACCTCATAAACCTAATTGACTTCTTCAAAATAGTTACCAAAGCCATAGATGAGGGAAAGGTAGTCCACACAGCCTACCTGGACCTCGCAAAGGCCTTTGACACAATACCCCACTCTGGAATCATAAATAAGCTTACCAGTCTAAATATTAACACATATGTCACAAGATGGGTTGCAAACTGGCTCAGGGATAGAACTTACATGGTCGAGTCACGGGTGCCATGTCCGACTCTAAACCGGTTACAAGTGGCGTCCCACAGGGCTCGGTCCTGTGACCCCTTTTGTTCGGTTTATACTTCTCTGAAATACAGGCAAACACGGGAGGACTGTGGCTCACCAAGTTCACAGATGATTGCAAACTGGGAGCCATAATTGACTCGCCGGCTGACACAAGTGTCCTTCAGAAGGGCCTTACCGAGACGGAAACCTGGTGTCAGAACCATGGCCTCAAGCTAAATGCCAAAAAGTGCATAGTCATCCCCTTTGGGAAAAACAAAGTGCCCACAAACTACCACATAGGAGGTAATTCACTAAGTACGGAAGAAGTAATTAGGCATCTGGGGACCCAAGTAGATAGTAACCTCTCCTTTGACAATCACATTGCCAAAGTGGTTAGAAAAACCTTCTATATAGCTCACCTAATCACAAAAGGGTTCACATCTAGATCAAGAGAGGTCATTGTGCCCCTGTACTCATTGCTCATCAGGCCCATAATTGAGTACAATGCCCCATTTGGGATGTACCTTACCCAACACCTGCAACAGCTGGAGAGACCTCAAAAATACCTCACCAAGAGGATCATGGGACTCAAACAGATGCCCTATGCAGCTCAACTAAAGAAACTCCAGCTCTACTCAGTTGCTTACTGCCTACTCAGAGGCGATCTTTGCCTGACGTACAAGGCCATGTCTAACCTGGAATTGTTGGACATGCTCCACCTCAAGAAAACCAAATCCATTAGAGCTACACGCTCCAGGGATTTAAACCATAGCACAACAATAAATAGGACATGCTGGAGGGATAGATTCATATCCCAAAGACTTCCCCCACTCTGGAATAGAATCCCAGTCCATGTTAGGCAGATCCCCTCGCTGACCCTCTTCAAGAGAAATCTTGATGAGTGGATGGGAAATTGTAAATTTACTCCTCGGATCACTTCTATGGCCCTGCTGGACAGAGGCTCAGGAATCTAGTCTAAAAGGGAAGCAAAAGCCAACACATTCTGGCTAGGCTTATAAATGCCCTAGGGCAGATAGCCTAGTACCTACCTATGAACCTATAATCATCTTAGAAGTAAAGCAATATGCACATTAGTGTTTATGGTAAATGGAGTGAAATAGCCAAGTAATGGATCATTGGAATGGCTGCAGAGGCTCCATTCGACCATGATTTTGTGAGGGGGAAGGGTGGCAAACTCAGACATGCTCAGCTGAACTGTACTTCCCAACTGTCCAGATTTTCAAAGAATGAATAGATTTTTGCTTCTTATTTTTGGTTTGTTCCTCATAAAATTTGTGGTTTTCTGGCAAATCATTTAGGAATTAAGTCACTAAATAATGATACACTGAGTTTCAGACTTCATAACCTTCAGAAAAATGCATGCTAAAGTAAGACCTGTTATTCTATCAACTATCTCAGTTTATACAAGAGCCATTTTTAGTACTGTTTATATGTTCCCCCAATATATTTGGCCTTGTCCAGATTTATTGCATTAACAGGTTGAGAGGTACATGCAAATAAATTGCTTTATGGAATTAGGCATAGCCAACCTCTCAACTGTCCCCGATTTTGGCTCAAAATGTTGCTCTTCCCCCTAGTAATCCCTCTGCAAAATAGCAATTTTGGAAGAAAACATCGAGGGATTACAATTAAGAAATAACTATAATAATCAAAGTTATAGATTACTTTTATTTCAGAAATGCATGTAGATTCTTTTATTTTGTCAGCTGCTCAAGTTAGCAGTACTAATATTAAAGTGTCCGTTCTTTGACAGGTTCCCAGCTGTATTGTGTGATTATTTTATATTTTTGCATCACATTTTTGATCCATTTTTTTATACAATTGTGGGGGTTTTTTTGGCAAATTAGTGACAAATCATTATGTAATGACTCTGGATGGGTCCAAGCAAGGCAAGGGAGTAGTTATGCAATGTAAATGTGCAGAGTGTGCCCCCATCCAAGGTAGACACAAGTACTACAGTGGCTTTTCATCTGTCCTTGATTTTGTAGAATGGTCTGGTTTCTGTCATATTTTTGTACAGTTGACTTATGCTTATTACTCAGAAAGTGCCTGTTGCTCTGTGTTTAAGCAGCAATGCTTTAATGACCATAAGGTAAGCTTGTATGGGATCATAAGATGCTAGTAAGCTTTAACGAGCATACTGTTAAAGAATTGCCAACATTGAAAGCCTTTCTGTTGTTGCCATGCAGAGAATACTTAACTAGATAATGTATAAGGCTTGGGTATTGAAGGATAGGATTACATTATTATAAAAAGCTCATTACAGTTGTTGGAGACTTCCAATCATCTCTACAGGCTTTACCCATAAACTAAACAGAATGCCAATTATGTGTGGTCCATAACCTGTACAGTAATCCTTTAAGCAATGTATCTTGAGCTTGTTTCTTGTTTGCTTTTCATTTTTTACTTTGATCATGTTTTCCCCATGAAACAAGTAGATAGTTATCAGGCAGCAGGTCTTTTTTTGGATAAGAAACATTTTTACAAGTGGGGGCATCACAGAGATTTCCACTTTCAGCATGTTACTTGGTACTTTAATAAAGTTGAATATAAATTATAATTAGAACTGCAGTGCAAGGAGAAGTGGTTTGAGTTGTGAGTGCTGCTTGTTTTTTTATACTTGATTTTGACTGGCATTCCATTAATGTATTTAAAAAGTAATTTATTTTTTCATGCCTCACAACCTTTTGTTTCCATCTAGATATTAAGTAAGCTGTCATGCAGCCAATGCATTGAAATATTTTTATTCTTCTACACTTATTTTTGTCTTGATTGGTCTCTCATAATGACGGTTTGGCACCTAGGGCAGTGTATTTAATTAAAGTTAGTTTTTGTGGTTTTGAGCATAGCTCCTCCCCTTTCTAGTTGGCCACACCCCTCCCCATTGATCCTACCCATTCAGCTGTCTCCTGCAGCCCCCCTGTGATTTGAAGTCACCAGCCACCATTGCTAGCAGGTATTAAATTATTAGGGTATTTCCATAACTTTAATCCTTTAGGAAGAATACCATCCAAAATGCATTGTATTGGATATACATTCTCAGTATCTAAAGTCCTGTATTTGTTTAATAGTTTAGACAGTTTGTGTAATTTAATGTTATAAGAGTCATTAACTGGTGCGGGCTCAAATGTTTTAGATATAAATTTACTAGAAAAACTAGATACAAAAAGGAATGGCTTAAGGGTGCAGAGCGGTGCAGAAACTAAAGACGATAAGAAATAACAGCTGCACCAGAACTTACACACCAAAGATTTATTCTTAAAAACAAAAAACATACATAGACGTAAGAGCTTTCACAACTACTCTGGTTGCTTTATCAGACAAAATGACTATCTAACAGGCCTGTATTATAGCAAATGTAGATCATTAGCTGACATACATTAATTAAAAAAAAATCAAACGTATACCATAAATAGAAGCAATAAAAAATTAAAACTTTAAAAAAAAGTGTTGCATATTTCTGTCTATAGCTATCAAACATTATTAAAATCAATACGATATATAATATAAATATTTTAAATACAGTCTATGTTAAAAAATATATCTGAGTAAAAATGTGTAGAAAAAGTGTGTAAATGTGCAGATAAAAATGCATATATATCTGTATGTATCCATATAAATAAATATATATGTGTATATATACATATATAAAAAACTTCATTATATAACAGATAGGATATACAAATCTGTCAAAAATAACTAAATGGAATAAATGTACATATAGAAAAAACATACATATAAAAAAGCTAATGATTTCAGTGTTTAAGTCGGCGAGATTTAAGGAAAGGTTTGAAGGATGCTACATCGTTCAAACCGGGATATTTCTCTTCGTGGAGTGAGAGAATACATTTCTGTGCAATACTTTCAGTCAGATTCTCTATATCATCTCCTCTTATCCCTATGTGAACCACTTCAATCAGAAGGAACTTAAAACTGTGTGTGCAATCTGTCTCTTTGATATGCTTTGCTAAGGCAGTGGTTTCTTTATAGTTATTAATATCTCGAATATGCTCAATTATCCTATCTTTGAGCATCCTATTAGTCTTGCCTATATAAAATGCATAGCATTTCTGACAAAAAGAGAAGTAGACAATGTTTGTGGTTCGACAATCAGCATAACTAGAACTAGTAATAGTAAAGTTTCTTGAAGGATGAGTAAAAGTTCTGTGGGTATATAAATGTCTGCAAGCAGAACATCTTCTGCATGGAAACGTGCATATCCAGGTTGGGCCAATACATTTACTCATATCCATCTTGTTACATAAATATTGTTTCAAGGACCGATTGTTTATAAAAGAAAAAGTGGGATTGTTTCCAATCTTGTCCAACAGCCCAGGTACTTCCTACTAGTAAAACTAACCTGCAACCAGTCCTTCATGTCCATTTTTTTTATTGTTGTTAATTTGCACAGGTACCTGGTTAGTTCAGTTGTTTTTTTTTCTTTAACCTGTTTGCCATTGCTGCCGAGAATGTCCGTTGCTGTTGGCCCAAAGGTATAGTAGAAGTTCCACTTCCTCCTAGTCCATTTTCTGGATTTAAATCTTTAAGAATCCGTGGTGTACAGTTAAAATCCGATACGTCAGAAGCTACCACTCCATTACCTTCCTTAGACATAGAAGCTGTATCATTTTCGCGTGGATTTGAGAAGGTAAGACAAATAACTTCCTGGTTCTGCCTCTTTCGGATGTTAGTCACCAATTCAACCATGGCTTGGCTGAGTGGGGTAAGGAGGTCTACCATTTGTGAAAGTTGACCAATTAACTTTCTCGCCTGTCCAAGCTCCTCCTTAATACCACTTCCTTCACTCTCTAGGCTAGTTTCTGCATCCATCACGTAAATCCACAGGTAAATCCAGAAAAAGTTCCACCAAGGCACAAAAACACTGAGAATATTGCAAAAAGTGCAAAGGGACACGAAGAACACCAACCAGATGACAGTAAAGGATATTTATTCAGCCAAAGCAGATGTTCCACAAACCACATTAACGCTTCACAAATACAATACGTTTTCATTTATAACAAACTTCATCAGATGTGGACTGACAACATAAAGTACACATATATATAATAAAGATTAATTATGTTAATTTTAGGAGGATATATATGTGCACTTTATGTTGTCAGTCCGCATCTGATGAAGTTTGTTATGAACAAAGACGTACTGTATTTGTGAAGCGTTAATGTTGTTTGTGGAACATCTGCTTTGGCTGAATAAATATCCTTTACTGTCATCTGATTGGTGTTCTTCGTGTCCCTTGGCATTTTTTGCAGTTTCATTAAATAAAAGTATTTCCTGACAACCATTGTCACACGATGGTCAAAAGAGAGGGAATCATCCACCTAAGTTCCTGGGTCCCAAGCTACATTTCATTTTATAATGGTGTGTTCTCTATACAGTATGATGAAGGGAGGGGGTTGTTTGCCAAAAATGATGATGCTACACTTTTTAGCATTTACTTTGAGCCCATTTTAGTACACAAAGAGTTTAGTAGGGAGAGTTCATTCTGGAGGGTTTATGTATCGGAGTCTGACCTAAAAACAGTCCCTAGTCCACAGTTGACTGCAAACTTTGTTAGCCAAACATCTGGCTCTGTGCCTGGAGATCTGAGAAGTAATGGCAAAAAAGGATAGGTTTCAGCACCCAGCCCTATGGGACACTACTGGTCACTTTCCTATATTCTGATGATGCACCTAAAACTTGCACTGCATGGGTTCTGTCTTTCAGCCAGTTTGCTATCTATCTTACCACATGTAGTTTGAATTTTAATCCATTTAGCTATTGTATGGCCTTGGCAAGTTCAAGGTATGTCCCGTGTTCCACATAGCCTCTTTCTACAGAATCAGTAACCCTTGAAAAGTTGTTTACCATATTCTTTAGACAGGATCTACCGTGTATGAATATTGGTGCTATAAAAAGTGCATTAGCTAACAATATCCTCAGATCTTCCTTGCCACACAATTTTTTACCTTGCATGGTCATACCATCATAAGGCCACTGATCAGATTGCCTTTAGCAGTGTCTCTTCAGAAATTTACCTTATTTCCTTTCTTTTTAAGAATACAAAGACCACTAATACTTGTTATAATGATATTTTTGTTTTGACTGATTCTGTTTGTTCAATGTCCACACAGATGTGTGAATTCTACTTGTTAATTTGCATCCTATAGGTAGCACAGATAATGAAAGACTCCTGCATAGTACTGATATATTGCTGTATAGTAGTACTGGTTACATCAAAAAGTCCTGTAAAAGTCATAGCTATTTCTTTGTTATTTCACCATCACATGTTTAAAACTCTCTAGGGCTCTTTCCACAGTGATTTGACTGTTGATATTGATATGCTGAAAATACCATTTAATTCCATAGTTTGATTACTGTGACTATTATCTGATAGTACTGTATAGGGAATTCCACGTCTCTAGAATATGAATTTTCAGTGCATTTATCACAACTCTGCTTATAATGCCTGACAATTTCATAACTTCAGGAAACTTTTAGTAGTCACTACGGATTTACTCCACAATCATCTTGGTATTGAATAAAAGAAAAAAAATCATAGTTTCTTTTAGGTTGTCATTATGATTGCATTACACCCATCACATTTTCAGACTTCTTGTTCTTTTTGTACTGGCATTCCTACACAAAACACTACATTATGTGCTCATTCCTTATACTTTGAGAATCTTGAATTCTTGTAAAACAGCTTACCCTTTAACTGATCAACACTTTAATTTGTGTGCTTTGAACAGTAATTCATGTATTCAGCTAACATTTTTACTCAAAAATCATGGTTACTTTTTCCTCATGTTGGAACTCTCCCCTCCTGACTAGTCATTCATGGCTTCTTTTTTTAAGCATCTTCATTTCTGGATCTTTTCCAACACGTTACTAAAACTCCTTAAGTTTCATTATTGTTTTGTTAATTGTGAAATAACACAGATAACTTTCAAATGTTCAATATTTAGGTCTCTGTTGCCAGAGCCAGATTGTGGCCAAATGGGGTCTGAGGCAGAGTAATGGGCTCGAACCCCCCCCCCCCGGCAGCCATTTTGGTGTCCCTTTACTTGCCTGTCCCCCCATCATAAGTTCATAGGTTGGTACTAGGCTATTGGCCCTAGGGCTTAGACAAGCCTAGCCATAACAATTCCCTGGCTATTTCTTCCCACACTATTTACTTTCCTGGACCCCTGTCTAACAGGGCGACTGATGTGATCCCTGGGGTGGGCGACTGACGTGATATTAGACCTCTCCTCCCCTCTTACCATTGGTAACTCTTTGATACCATCATTGGTATCCTTTCTCCCTACCTCTTTCTTCTTCTTTTCTCTTTACCCTTTTTGTGGGTAGTCTTTGTATACCATTGTTGGTATATTTAAAAAAAGGCTTTATCTTTCGCTTTCTCTTTGCAATGGTGTGTGTGTGGGGCATGCCATTTATTTGTATAGACAAAATGGCAGAAAAGCAGAAAGGAACCTCCGGGTTCATGCAATATAAAGACTGTGGCAGACAGATGCACAATTAGGCTGGACATCTTTCATGTGTCTATTGTTTTGGTGTACCTCATCTCGAAATTCAACCTCCATGCGAACTCTACAAGGGTTTTAGTGCTGGAACTCATGCAGAAAGATGTAACAAGTTGATTCTTAAGGTTTATTGAAATGTCCTTTTGGTGAAGCTCTGTCTAGGGCGGAGACTTCAAAATCTCCGAAGACTGACTCTAGAAAATGGAGCCGTTCGGTACCATCTTCTTCCCCTAAGGTACATGAATGCAAGACTCAAAAATCTCTGATTCTGACATTTTCTGTGGAACTGAAACCAAAAGTTCCAAAGATTGTGTCGACTTCTGCTCCTGCACCCAAACCGATAGTCTTCTACTGTGCAGTCTACTATTCATAGGTTCATAGGTAGGTACTAGGCTATCGGCCCTGGGGCCTATGCAAGCCCAGCCAAAAAGGTACCCTGACTTTTGCCACCTAAGAAAATTATTTTCCTGTGCCACTGTCGAGCAGAGCCACAGAGGTGATCCCCGGGGTGAATTTCCTATTTTCCATCCAATCATCAAGATTTTTCTTGAAGAGTGCTAATGAGGAGCTTTGTTTGATATAGATAGGTAGTTTACTCCAGAGTATGGGAAGTCGCTGGGACAGGAATCTATCCATCTGGCGTGTTCTGTTTATTGTGGTGACAAGGTTTAGGTCCCTAGAGCGTGTAGCTCAGAGGGATTGGGATTTCTTTAAGTGGAGCATGTCCAACAGCTCTGACATAGCTTTGTATGTTAGTCAGAGATCACCTCTGAGTAGGCGATATGCGACGGAGTAAAGCTGGAGTTTTTTGAGACTGTCTGCATAGGGCATCTGTTTGAGGCCGGTAATCCTCTTTGTGATGTATTTCTGCGGCCTTTCCAGTTGTTGTAGATGTCTTGTGAGGTACATACCAAAAGGGGCATTGTACTCTATAATGGGTCTAATGAGTGATGAGTAGAGGGGAACAATAATCTCTTTTTTTCTGGATGAGAAATCTTTTGTGATGAGGTGTGCCACATAGAAGGATTTCCTGACTACTGTGGCGATGTGATTATCAAAGGAGAGACTACTGTCCACCTGTGTCCCAAGGTCTCTTGTACCGCCTATGTTGCAGTTCATGGGTACAGAGTTTTTACCAAAGAGGATGACAATGCACTTTTTGGCATTGAGCTTGAGGCCATGGTTTTGACACCACGCATCTGTCTCAGTGAGGCCCTTTTGTTAGGATGTCCACATCGTTAGGAGTTTCGATTATGGCTCCTGGTTTGCAGTCATCTGCGAACTTCGTTAGCCAAAGACCTTCTGTGTTAGCCTGTACTTCAGAGAAGTAGATACCAAACAGGAGAGGACCCAGGACTGAACCCTGTGGTAATCCACTTGTGACTGGTCTGAAGTCGGATTTGGAGTCTGCTACTTTCACAGTGTGGGTTCTGTCAGTGAGCCAGTTGGCAACCCATCTTGTGACATAGGGATTTATACCTAGTTTAGTGAGTTTATCTATAATTCCAGAGTGGGGGATGGTGTTGAAAGCTTTGGCAAGATCTAGATAGGCTGTGTGAACCACCTTACCCTTGTCTATGGCTTTGGTGACTACTTCAAAGAAGTCTGTCAGGTTTAGGAGACATGATCTGCCTTTTACAAACCGAACTGGGTGGGATCCAGAGTTTGGAGATTACCAATGTATTTGTTTATAAGTTTCATGATGATACATTCCATGGCCTTGCAGACCAGGCTCATTAGGCTAATGGGGCGGTAGTTCCCGGGGTCTGTGGTGGCTACCCCTTGTGGAGTGGGATAACCATTGCTGTGCGCCATTCAGCAGGCACAAAGCCTGAGGTGAGGCTATGATTGAACATGGTACTTAGGTGGGGTGCCAGTTCGTTCTGTAGTTCGTGTAGAATGCAGCCTGGGATGTTGTCTGGTCCCATGGATGCTGTGTTCTTGGCTTTGGAGAGTGTGGTTTTTACCTGTGCAGCCGTGATTACAGGAACTTTGCATTATTCCAGTATAGAGATGGGCTCTTTAGGGGGTGAGAGGGGGGGTAAAGTTAGCACTGAACCTATCTGCGAGGATGTTGGCAATATCAGCTGGGTCTGTATATTTAGTGCCATTGTGTTGCAACTCAGAGCAGATCTGAGTGTTGCCATTGAGATTCTTGACATAGCTATAGAATGCTTTGTGCTTTTCTTTAGAATCAGTGGAGATTTTGTTTTCGTAACTAACTTTGGAGGATTTTTTCAGGGAATGCAGCTTCTTACTGAGGCTGACCAGGGAGCTCCTCCACTCATGGGATTTTACTCTCTTTTGCAAGAGTTTCTTCCTTCTGTTGTACAGTTTGTTTATGGCAGGGGACCACCAGATTGGCTTCATTTTTTTGGAGGATAGCGTATTGGTTCTGTTTGGGATAGCACGGTCCATGCATTCATGTAAGTGCTTATAAAGTGCAGTTGTGTAGGATTCAGTAGTCGTAACAGTATTGTCCATCTGCATGGGTGTCATGAAGTTCACCACTTCTGTCTTAAGAAGCATGAAGTTGGCTTTGGAGAAATGGCTTTGGAGAAATTTTTTACCATGGTTTCCTTATTGGGGGGGGCGGTGGAAGCAGGATGTTGATATCTAGGGTAATTAGCTTATGGTCGGATCGGACCAATGAGGCGTTGACTTCAGATGTGGAACACCGGTCACTCATATTGGTAATGACTAGATCTAGGATATTGTTGCCCCTGGTGGGGGTGTGGATAAGTTGATCCAGGGCATTGGAGTTTATGAATTCCAGAAAGCGTTGAGCGAAGGAGTTGGTACATGAGTAGTTTTCCGAGTTAATGGTGGGGTAGTTGAAATCGCCCATTATTAGGGTGTTTGGTTGAACCCTAATATTTTCCAGTACATCAAGAAAAGAGGAGTGGAAATCCTGGGGCATGGTGGGTGATCTGTAGCAAGCTACAATTTGGATTGCAGGTTTGCCCAGAGTTAGTTGCACTTGGATAACCTTGACTGCATCATCCTGAGCAACTAGCCTGGAGGTGTGGATATCCTTAATGAATATGGGCACACCTCCGCCTTTGGTGTTCCGGTCCAGATTACATGGCCGAAAAGTATGGTATGAGTTATAGCCTGGTAGTGCAGGGGTGCTCTCTGGAGCCTTGAACCAAGTCTCAGTCACTGCACAGATATCAATGTTCTCCATTTTAAAGAGTGCCTCGAGTAAGTGCATTTTGAGATTTGGACTTATAGCATTGAGTAGCATCACCCTCAGTTTTTGCTTGCCTGTTCCTGTTACGATGGTGAATTTGTCATTTGAACCTTTCCTAAAAAGGCACTATAGGGACAGCAAGAACCTTAGCCAGTTTCCGGAATCCCAGGTGTGACAGGTGCAGGCCTTCTGTGGCAAAGCATCGTGCTCTGTCGACCATGTCATCCCAAGCAGCAGATACTGGATCCCTTTAGAATGGCACCAGAAGCTTAGCCATGATAACCATTGTTTAAACCTGCCAATGTGCATACAATTTTCTTCTTTACCTTTGCAGTAATTACAGACATTTGGATTTAATTTAAAACTTTTATTTAAAATTTTATAGTACAAATACTGCTAAACAAAACACTATTACATTGAAAATAGACTTAGCATGAGCAACAGTAATTTTTTCTTCCATTAAAGCTCACATTGATTGAAAATGTATCAGACCAGTCACAGACTGTGTACCTTGGGCTGTTTTCAAACCATGGGCCCCCGGCACACATTTTTAGGACTTTGCTCAAATGCATGCCTTCTTTGATTCACCTTCCTGCTTGTGTTAAATTATATTTCTTATTTAATGTAGCAACATTTGTTAGTGTTTACATTTTCTAGTTTTCAACATTTTTTCCATTAAGCAGAGAAACAAAATGTATGAACCAGTAATGATAAAAGTACCCATTTCAGAACATTTCAGCCGTAAAAGGCCATTCAAACTGATGTCATTATAGCCCACCAAAATCCATACTCAACAATTACTCCACTTTATTGACTGTGATCACAACGTCTGGTTGTAAAGAAATGATCACATAAAGTATTCCAGTCTGGTTTTCACAAATGCACACTGGTCATTCAGAGACAGACTAATGACATTTTAACTTCATCAGCTCAGCAGTTCAGTCATTTTTATCCACAGACATCCCCCAAATGGAGTAATTATAGCTACATTGTTGCCTGCAACCATTTTAGGTGTTTGTGTCAAGAATAAAAATAATAATGACCAAAGTCACGTTATTCATATTTGTTTCTAACGTACAGTAGCCAACATATTCCAATGTAATATACACACAAACGCACACACACATACTAGGCCTGCAAAATTAAAAAACAGATTAAAAACAATTTAAGAATGACCATAATAATGATAAGAGCATAAGATAATCTCTTCCACAGAGACTCCACAGCAACACTAGCAATTATAATCACTTTGTTGACTAGGTATATCCTTTATTGTTACAAAGAAATAAATTACATGTACTTCATTGATGGCTTTGGATGAACTATGTGAAGTTGTATAAACATCAGTAGCACCAGACCATAAGATCCATTTATGTGTAGCACTGTTAAAAAAGAGAACATAAGAAAATATTAACCACCTGATAACATATGCTAAGTCAGTATGCACAGTTTCTGCAGAAGTAAATCTTATCCGAATAATTTCACATTGAAGAGCACTATTACTAATGCAGAGGTTGCTGGTGAAGATCAGACAGTTCTCATTGTCTTTATAAATAATGCAGACTGTATGGCCTGACAAATGTCAACCCCTTTGCCATTGCTGGAGGCTGTAAAGAAGATACTGCAAAAATATGTTACTAAAATGCAACATGTTCAGACTTTATTGCATAATTAAGGCCTATTAATGAATTAATTATTTCTTAAGTGGAATGAATAAAGCAAAATAATTAAAAACAATATACACTGCAGCAGCTTTTGTTCAACAACCTGCAAGTCATACAAAAATCGGAAATATTACTGCATACAGCAAACTTTTTTTTTTTTTGTGAGAGGTTTACATGCTTGCAGGACACCTACATTGCATTTTTGACTTCCCCATGTCTTCTCTGTCTTCAGGATTAGCTATTGCATCTGATACTACTTAGTAAAGTTCTGGCCTACTTGAATGGTTAATAGTGCTGTATTTTTGTAGCATATATCACCAGAGCAAACAGAGAGCCAGATCATGGACAAATGGGGCCCTCTGCAAGGTAATGAATCAGACATCTGACAGCCGTATCAGTATCCCATTGCTTGGCTGTCTCTTTTCATTTACCATAGTAATAATCCTGTTTGTTAACCAGCTAGGCCCACTGTACAGCAGTCCCTTTTCAGGAGCAACATGGGAGCAATGGCTAATTAAGTGAATTGCTCAAAGTCACACAGTAGGCAATTGATGGCCAAGAGAATCAAACCCTGTACCACAGGAAGTACAGCTCAGAACTTTAACCTGAATGCAACTGGCGGCAGACAAGTGAATGTAGTATTTTTTTATTTAATTTTAGAATTATCACTGATATTTGGATTTCATTTAAAACTTTTATTTCAAATTTTACAAAAAAACACTGACTGCTACTTTCTATGTAAAACAAAACACTCATACATTGAAAACAGACTTAGCATGAGAAACAGACAGCTTATCTTTACTTGAAACTCACATGAAAGTGCATCTGGCAACCCACAAAAGTACAATAGATGTGCTGGGAATCATATTCAAATAACATCTTTGTGAAAGGTGTGGGAATTCAGAAGACAAATGTGTTATGGATTTGCTAACATCCTGGGAATTCATCAGAGTCACATAGAAGGCAAATGAAGGCTGAGGATTTCAAACCATGTACTACATGAAGCAGCTCTTTAACAGCTCATAGCATTACTCACCTGCACTAAGTGCTACAAACTGTAGACCAGACTCTGCAACTATATGACTGACAGACTGTAATCCTCCGTGATTTACAAATACTGTAATCCTCAGTGATATACAAATAAAATAAATGTTAAAATAGGCCCAGTAGTTGATTTGGAAGATTAAGGTTCTTGCCTCATACAGTGAAGATTTGACATTTGACTCTGAACAGATCACTTACCTAGATGATGTGATTCAAACCCAGCACCCTTGCCACATGGAGCAACTTCTTAACAAGCCAGAGCTTTAGTCGTCTCTGATAACTGCGTGTGCGTACACACACACACACCCATGACAACTCACTTTTGAACTATATAGTCTCTCATATATGAAACAAAATCAGTCTATGATCATATTATGTTCATGCTGCAAAACTCAAATCTCCTGTGCAGACACCTAAACGTCCACGCATGTGCTGTAAAATACCACTGACATTTCCTCTGTCTTCCTGCTGCAAAATTGCCTGGGCGTGCTGATGTTCTTCACTTGAATAGTGTGCTGATGCTCACATGGACTTCCATACATTTATCACAGACTAATTTTAAAGGATGTAAAAAGTTAAACAGAAAAAGGACTTTCAAAAAAGTATTTATAAAGCTCAAGCTGCAACTCCACCCCACTCCCCAGGCAGCAGCAGGCCTTAGGCAACTGTCTAGGTCACTTTGTGTTGGACCCAGTTCTGACTCTTGCTGTTGTGTAAGCTAATTGGGTCCTGCCCCAGTTACTATTTCCAGATTGTTGTAATCTACTAGAACATCTGATGTTATAGTAAATTTATTTACACAACTGCAGTTTTTCCCCTGACATGTTTTCTTGGTTTCCTTTTAGTTATGAACAGTTTAGCATTTTATCTGTGGTTGATGCATATTTACCTGGTTTATCTTACTCTCAAGTTATATTTCTGTAAATGCAGCAACATCTGCAATTTTGATGTTACTTATGCTATGTGACACATTCAGTATGTTGTGCAGCAGTTTATGGTCTACCTTTACTAATATTTGTTTTTTGTATGTAGAGCGTTATACGTGTGTGTGTGTGTGTGTGTGTGTGTGTGTGTGTGTGTGTGTGTGTGTGTGTGTGAGAGAGAGAGATTTATATGTAAACATACTCATACTCAGAGCACTTCTCACAGCCAGTCTGGACAAACAGACAACTGGTTTATCTTTTTGTAGAATCGCAACACACATTCCGTTCTGACTGTCATCTTAATGTAATGTGATCAAATTATAAGCAAAGTATGGAACTTCTCTAACTGCTCAAGCATTTCAAAGTTGTTTTTTTTTTGTTTGTTTTTTTTTTTTGCTCCAATGCTTTGTCACTTCTTATAACACAACAGCTTCCTTGGTAGTGTATTTATTTCTAATGTATTCTGAATAAACTTAAGAAGATAGTGTGCCATACCAAGATGCTGCATAAAGAACTTACCTTTTCCTTTGTTAATAACTTGAACCATCTCTATATCCAGTTTCAGATCCATTAAAATGGGAATATAACACATGTAATACATCTTTGTTACTATGATTTGATACCTATCCCTTTCCATTTAACGTTATACTGTCTCATGATGTCTTATACATCATTTATTCTTTCATCTATAATTATGCCTGTCAAACTAATTTCATGACTTTATTCAACAGTGTGCAAATCCTGGATTTTTTTTCCTCCTTCCAGCACTTATCATGTTCTGTCACTGCACTTCACTCACAGTGTGGATATCTTCCACGCAACCATCATAGAATTGTCTCTTTGTGCTTCCCCTTGTGCATGCTGCTTTAGTGCTCAAGGATGAGATGTGAAATGGTCACAGTATGCACACAGTGTGAGAATGTCATGCACTTTCATAGCTGAAGCATCCCAAAAGCTTCCTTGGTATCTTAAAGCAAGCACTTTTTATTTGGATTCTGGTCTCCACTGAGGATCCTGGTAATGATGCATGCATCCTCCATCTCCCACTTGAGAGAGTTGTGTGGACATTATCAAATATTAACAAGTGATTATTATTTCCATAACTTCAACACAGCTGATTAATAAATGTCATTTCTTTTTATCATATTTATACTCACATGTTGAGTTTATCTTGGCTGCCTCACATTTTGAAGTTTTGCCATGGCTTACATGTTCTTTACTAGCACAGTCTTGACTTGTTGTTAATATGTTTGTACTGCCTGCCTTTTTTTCTAACTCACATTCAACTTTATAGAGCTCTGTTTTCTCAGTTATTTCTTTTACTTGAGATGTACTGGCAGGATACCATACTCACCTCCAAGCAGTGGTAAACAGTGTACATTGTCACAGCAGCAATTGATGCATTTTTTTCCCAAGGTCGGAGGAGGGCTTGTGTGTGATAGTAGCAAGATGAATACACTATACCTGTTTTTTCACTTGGATCTTTGTCAGTCGCTCCAGAGACAAATAGGATTTGGTAATTTTTAGAGAGGTAGGGAGCGTACTATAACATGAAGGATAATTACTGATCATTGATATGGGCATACCAGGAGAGGTCATTGCAGGTGTATAAGAGCAGCAAGTTTACTTTCTTCACAATCATCATAGGTTTGTGTAGAAAGTGGCTAACTTTGGCTGGGGGTGGGGTTGCAGAGTGGGTGGCTTTTGTAAAAAACAGAATACATAAATAATAAACAGTCAAGTTTTTTTTTTGTTAGGCAGCATACAAATTGAAATATTTTACCATGATCATTTTATTAATTTTCTATACAGTTAAACATCACAGATGCATGGAGAAGTTGCTCAGTGAAAACAGAGATTATTTACATGATAGGGTCATGAGACCAGGGAGGGTCATTGTCTCTAAGCAAAACTGATTGAAATATAGTACTGCTGCTATTAATACACAAAATGTGTCTGGGGTGAGAGACGGGATGTGTGTGAATAAGACTGGACACTCAGTCATCGCCTGGCTTATCAAGTGCATTGTGAATGTGTTCCTGTCTCTTACCAATATATATATGTATATACATACATACATACATACACACATATATATGTGTGTGCGTATTGTTAAAAAAATCCCACATTTTATGTGTTGGTAGCACATGTAATTTCTTTACAGTCTAAGGATATATATGTTAGAAGGGACATATTGTTCCCTGTGACTGTGTATATGAAAGGAACTAAGACTAACATTTGTGATCTTTTTAGAAACACACTGACAAAGCAACCCATGTCTTGACTTCCAAATTAACCCCTTTATTACTATAATTTCACAGCACTCTTTTTGATAATGTTTTCAGAGCCAATTAGCTAGCATTCACATTTTATTTCATATGGAGTGAATAAGTAATATATAAAATCAGAAATATTTTTTGTACCATAAAAACATATAAGTTCTACTTAATTGTCCATTAAAATGAGATCTTCCAATATATGGAATATTCATAGAGGGGGTAGATTGTCAATTAATTGATCTTGGTGTTAATTGACTTGGATATCTGACACCAACAGCAAGTGTTTTGGAATCTGATCCACAAAAGAAATAAAAGCATCCCCAGAACTATGACTTGACACTTTGAAAGTTAGTCCCCGGGATTCAGTAATGCCTACTCTAAGTGTATACCGTTCTAAGTGAACAGTCAGCACAGGCATAACTCGCACCTTCTTCCTCCTAATTTTAGTTTTCCTACTGATTTTCTTGCAGCTTTAAGTATTAACAGGGATTCATAAAGGTTACCACAAAGTGTTGACTACTTGTGCACTAATTGTAATTTTTCTGGGTGACTAAAAAGCACAAAACATTGGTAGGGATGTACTTGAATGCATTTTGTATACACTTAGTGTAGATGTTATTGAATCTGACCCAGTGTGTAGGTGTTCCATTATCTCTATATTCAAATACACAACCTAAGAGCAATTATATATAACTGAATATCCACATAGTTGTCTAAACAATTTGCTAAATTAAGTCAAAATGTCTTGATATTTAACTCTATGTTGCTGTGCTTCATGAGCAGGTATATATATATATATATATATATATATATATATATATATTATATATATATATATATATATATATATATATATATCCCAAACTGTCTGAAAACAGCTAAAGTTAACTTTGAACCTAACACCACTCTTAAGTATTCAACTGCGGTACCACCTTTATCATTCTTATAAGAAAAGCGCAGTCCGGGTCTGAACTGTCTGCAAACAGCTAAAGTTAACTTTGAGTATGTGTCTAGCTGTTTGAGCCAATATTCATTTTTCCCTGGAGAGCACTCTGCTTTGGCTTGTAAGCATCCCCCACCCCCCCCCCCACACACACACACACACTCATCTCCACTTTCTCTCTTATTCCCTTCTATTAGCAAATAGTGTCCATAACTGATCAATACTGTGTGTTTGTTAATTTAAACTGAGACCACAGTAGCCTAATGATACAAGGTTATCCTGTTTTTCCACCTGGAAAATGGTTAAGAAATGACTTACAGTTTCAGGGCAGTCCTTGGTCAGTTGTGATTGTTTCTTAAACACAAACTTGTCTTTGCTTTGGCTCATTAGCAGCAGTACAAAGAACTGCCTGCTCACACCCTTGTTTTCCCCTCCCCCTCCCCCTTCCCTGTTTATTACCTTAAGACAATCCCAAAGTTAATAAATATTACCTGTGGCAGGCACCATTTTTACAACTACAACCACCTTGTCACTATCATATGTTCATTTATCAGTTAACTCTGTTACCTGATTGTTTCCAGCCCCCTCATAAGAGCAACTAACAGGGTCTCTACCCGCTTCGCTCCCCACACTGCCCCCTATTCCCTCCCGCCCCCAGTGGTCCCACCTTTATTACACTCACAAACCCCTCCCATCTTTCCAGTAGCCAACCACAGCACTAACCCAACACTACCTCCTCCATCTTCCCACTACTATCACACCTCTTCAACTAACATGTACAAGAATACCTTACCTACGCTCACGGCATGCACTCTCTTTGCATATCTTACATCCTACCAAAGCTCCATCATTCCCCCACTCAACCACTGCCATTGTACTACAACTCACACCACCACTCATGTCTCACCCTCACTCAGCTCCCCTACCACCAACTCAAGAAACATCCCTATGCCCCCCCCCCCCACATATTCTACCGACTATATTACTCAATCTGTAGCATAGACTAGATCCAGGCCTGCTGAATCTAGCTTTGTTTGTATAACTTGAGCACTAATCCAGGCATTCTTTAAAGTATTCAATTGTATTTATTACTGCTTGGTAGTAACTTGATTAAAGTGTAGCTATCATTCTAAGTCTTTTGGATTAAGCGCTTGGGCTTCAGACCAGTTGTTTTACATTAGGAAGGTTTGTGGCCTGCACTGTGGTGGCAGGACAGGTAGCTTACATCCTTCTAAGTTGGGAACTGCTGATTGAGGGCTCAGTGTCTGTTATTCTAAAAGTATATTAATTCTGGTTTAAGCACTTGGGCTTCAGGCCACTTGATTACATTAAGAAGGCTTGTAGTCTGCACTGTAGTGGCAGAACAGGTAGCTTACATCCTTCTAAGTTGGGAACTGCTGATTGAGGGCTTAGTGTCTGTTATTCTAAAAGTTTATTAATTCTGGTTTAAGCACTTGGGCTTCAAGCCAGTTATTTTACATTAAAAGGGTTCGTGGTCTGCACTCTTGTGGGAGGAGAGGCTGGACTCTGCCCTTCTGAGCTGGGAATTTCCGGTTAAAGGCTTATAGTGCCTGCATATTTGAACTGCTTCTTACTGAAATTGGTACACCTTGTTAGCTGTAGCATAGACTAGATCCAGGCCTGCTGAATCTAGCTTTGTTTGTATAACTTGGGCACTAATCCAGGCATTCTTTAAAGTATTCAATTGTATGTATTACTGCTTGTTAGTAACTTGATTAAAGTGTAGCTATCATTCTAAGTCTTTTGGATTAAGCACTTGGGCTTCAGACCAGTTGTTTTACATTAGGAAGGTTTATGGCCTGCACTCTGGTGGCAGGACAGGTAGCCTACATCCTTCTAAGTTGGGAACTGCTGATTGAGGGCTCAGTGTCTGTTATTCTAAAAGTGTATTAGTTCTGGTTTAAGCACTTGGGCTTCAGGCCAGTTATTTTACATTAAGAAGGTTCGTGGTCTGCACTCTTGTGGGAGGAGAGGCTGGACTCTGCCCTTCTGAGCTGGGAATTTCTGGTTAAAGGCTTATAGTACCTGCATATTTGAAGTGTTTCTTACTGAAATTGGTACACCTTGTTTGCTGTAGCATAGACTAGATCCAGGCCTGCTGAATCTAGCTTTGTTTGTATGCTTGTTGTTTGTTTGCTTGTTATTTCCCTGAAACACTAATTCCACCTAAAACGCAGCTTTTCAGCGCTTCTGTGGATCCCTAGTGATATCTGCATTGCTTACTGTACTTATTTCCTTGTTTCACTTGAAAGAAAGTTACTGTTTGTTATTTTTGCATTTAAGTTACCTGTAACACATTGCATTTAAGATACCTGGCACTTGCTCACTAAAGCAATTATATAAGTCAGCACTAAAAAAATTAAAAGCACTACACCCTCACAAACTCTCCTTGAGTACCTTGTTCCCCACTGGCCCTTTTTTTCAATTATAAAGGAATTCCCAATACTATTCTAGCATGTCTAAAGGTCAGTTGTCAATCTCCTCTCCAGTCCAGCTGGTGAATCTGGGAATTTTGAGGCAATGTTACAACTGCCTCATGTACACAGACAACCCTCTCCTCCTCCCAACAAATTCCAACACATGTGAGAGATGCAACCATATAGCCATACTGGAGGCTAAGCTCTCTCAACTCAGTACTGGCGAAACCAGTCAGGAGGAGAAGGAAACCACACTCACTACAATTCCAGTCTCACATAGACCTACCACGACAGCAAACCAAACACATAAACACACAAAAACATACTCGGAGGCTCTAAATAAAAATCTGCCTAAGCAGCAGAGACCTCCAAAGCAGACACCCAAGCAACCGCTACCCCAAAACAAAACACGTGCAACACATAGCTCACAAATCCAGTGTGCCGAACAGTCACAGCCCTTAAGGCTAAACAACACACCTGATACACTTGTAATAGGTGACTCTATCGTCAGGCACACTGACGTCTCGCTCACCAGGCTGAACAAGGAGAAGGTCATGGTGAGCTGCCTGTCTGGCGCTAGGATCCACCACATAACACAAGCACTCAGATCACTCCAAGGCAAGTACAAATATTACTCAGTCATTGTCCATGCTGGTGTGAATGACCTGAGACATACCTCCCTGGACTACATGAAAAGAGACATAGAGGAGCTCTCTGAGCATGTAGCCCAGGCTGGTATGACCCTGACCTTGAGTAGCATCTTACCCTCACCAAGAATGATGCCACAATATGAAGACAAGATGATCAATTTCAACAATTGGCTTAAGTACTGGTGTCATTCAAAGGGGATCCAATGCCTGTCAGCCTGGGATGACATGCTCGACAAGCCACAATGCTTCACTAGGGAAGGCTTGCACCTGTCACCCCTGGGCTTTCAGATATTGGCAAAGGCTCTTGCTAACCCCATAGTGCCTTTTTTAGGCAAGGCTTAAAAGACATACCCACCTCCATAGGTATTACAAGGGATAAGAAACTAAGAGTAATGCTACTCAGCGCCAGAAGTCTAAACCTCAAGATGCACGCACTCAAAACTCTCCTTAGCATGGAGATCATTGATATCTGTGCAGTAACAGAAACCTGGTTCAAGGCTCCTGAGAGCACCCCAGCACTATTAGGTTATACCTCATACCATGCTATTCAGCCACAAAAATTGGACCGAACCACAAAAGTTGGGGGAGTATCAATATTCGTCAAAGATACCCACACCTCCAGGTTGGTGGCACAGCACGAAGCATCAGAGACTATTCATGTGCAACTAACAGTGGGTAAAACTGCCTTCCAGTTTATAGCCTGCTACAGACCACCCTCCCAAACCCAGGAACCCCACTCGGCCTTCCTGAGAACAGTGGAAAATATGAAGGTCTCTCCAAACAACGTTATATTGGGCGACTTCAACTACCCAAACATAGACTGGGAGCATTACTCTAGCTCCAACACCCTAGCCCAAAGGTTCCTAGAATTTATAAACTCAAATGGTATGGAACAACTTGTTACCACTACCACAAGAGGGGAAAACATACTGGACCTGATTATCACCAACATGGGGACTCTATGCTCCAGACCAGAAGTGTATCCCTCACTGGTAAGATCAGACCATAAACTAATCTCACTGGATATTCACATCCCGACTCCACCCCCTGCCCTGAAAACCACAGTGAAAAACTTCTCTAAAGCAAATTTCACAATCCTCAAAACCGAGGTGGAATCCTTCAAAGCCCCAGGCCTGTGGAAAATACGGCCCAGACCGCAGAATCCTTTATAAACGCATTCTATGAACACTTTCAGGAATGCATGGATCATGCAATCCCAAATAAAACCAAGACCCAGTCCTCCAAAGGCAGACGTACTTCTGGTGGACCCCGGCCATAAACAAACTATACAATAGAAGGAGGAAGCTACTACATGATAGAGAAAAATCCCAAAAAGGGAAGGCATCTCTGATCAGTATTAGCAAAAAACTACGGGCACTCTTAAAATCGTCTAAGGCCAGCTTTGAGAGAAAAATTGCACAGGACACTAAAGATAATCACAAGGCTTTCTTTAGTTATGTTAGGAACCTGGGTGGGAATTCCCAGATATGCTCAGAATTACTCCAAAATGACAAAAAATACACCAAACCCACAGACATTGCCAACATCCTAGCTGACAGGTTCAGCACAAACTCCCCCCCCCCACACCAAAACGGCAAATATCTATCCCAGCAGAGTGCTGCCCCCCTGACATCTCAGATGCTCAGGTAAGAGCTGCCTTCTCCAAAGCAAAAAACACAGCATCAATGGGACCCGACGGTGTCCCGGGCTGCATCCTACATGAACTCCAAGAAGAGCTAAACCCAAACATAAAACTACTGTTCAATCTCAGCCTTACTACAGGATATGTACCCAAAGAGTGGTGTACAGCAACAGTGGTCCCTCTCCACAAAGGTGGTGCCTCAACGGATCCTGGAAACTATCGCCCCATAAGCCTGACTAGCTTGGTCTTTAAAGCTATGGAAAGGATCATCATGGACCTCATAAATAAAGATATTGGGGACCTACAGACACTGGATCCTACCCAGTTTGGTTTTGTTAAGGGCAGATCCTGCCTCTTAAACCTGGTTGATTTCTTTGAAACAGTCACCAAGGCCATTGATGAGTGGAAGGTGGTCCACACAGCCTACCTGAACCTCGCAAAAGCCATCGATACAATACCCTACTCAGGTATTATAGATAAGCTCACCAGCTTAAATATAAACCCCTATGTCACTAGATGGGTTGCAAACTGGCTCAAGGACAGAACCCACATGGTTAGAATTGCTGGAGCCATGTCAGACTCCAAACCAGTTACAAGTGGCGTCCCACAAGGCTCAGTCCTGGGACCTCTCTTGTTCGGTATATATTTCTCGGAGGTACAGGCCAACACGGAAGGACTGTGGCTGACCAAGTTCACAGATGACTGCAAACTGGGTGCCATAATCGACTCTCCAGCAGACACAAGCATCCTCCAAAAGTGCCTCATAGAAACAGACAACTGGTGCCAGAGCCATGGCCTCAAGCTAAATGCCAAAAAGTGTATAGTCATCCCTTTTGGCAAAAAAAAGTGCCCACAAATTACCACATAGGTGGTAATCCATTAAGTACAGAAGAAGTAATTAGGGACCTGGGGATAACAATCTCTCATTTGACAACCACGTGGCCAAAGTGGTTAGAAAAACATTTTATATAGCCCACCTAATCATGAAGGGATTCATATCTAGATCAGGGGAGGTCATCGTGCCTCTTTACTCATCCCTCATCAGGCCCATAATTGAGTACAATGCCCCTTTTGGGATGTACCTTATCAGACACCTGCAGCAACTGGAAAGACCCCAAAAGTACCTCATCAAGAGGAACAAAGGGCTCAAACAGATGCCATATGCTGCCCAGTTAAAGAAACTCCAGCTCTACTCAGTGGCATACCGCGATCTGTGCCTGACATATAACGCCATGTCCAACCCGGAATTAATGGACATGCTGCATCTCAGAAAATCCAAATCCCATCGAGCTACGCGCTCGAGAGACTTGAACCTCAGCACTGAAATAAATAAGACATGCAGGAGGGACAGATTCATAACCCAGGGGCTCCCTTCACTCTGGAATAAAATCCCAGTCCAGGTTAGGCAGAGTACCTCATTGACTCTCTTCAAGAGGAATCTTGATGAGTGGATGGGAGATCGTAGGTTTACCCTGGGTATCACTTCTGTGTCACTGTTAGACAGAGGCACAGTATACTAACCTCAAAAAAGGGCATAGCAAAATTAATTTAAAATGGGTGGCGAAAGCTAAACACACTCTGGCTAGGCTTATAAATGCCCTAGGGCAGATAGCCTAGTATGAACCTATGAACCTATAAAACATCCCTACAACTTTACACAGTAACCCTCCCACCATACCTATTACCCAAAAAGCACAATCATAAAGTTTCCCTTATAAACAAACACATTCAAAAACTGAGAAAACTAATAACCTCATGCATATCTAAACTAGCCCTAAGTGGAGATATCCACCCCAACCCTACCATCTCCAACCCCAATCCTCATAATCAGAATAGAAACCACAACTTCTCCCATATTACAGCAAATAGAAAGCCAAGTGACTTCCTTCTACTAAGCCTAAATATCAGAAGTATATCCAACAAAGTCCATGAACTCCATGCCACCATAGACTTGTACTCCCCAGATATAGTCATCCTGACAGAAACCTGGCTAAAACCTCACATTACCAGTGAACAAATACTCCCCACAGGTTATGGCATACTAAGAGTAGACCAGCTAAACAAGAAAGGAGGCGGTGTAGCTATAATATTTAAACAGCATCTAAACATCCAGATCTTAAAATCATCAGCTCCACAAATAGGCAATGAAGAAATAATATATACCAACCTCAAAATAAACCAAAACAAAACCATCAACATAATTGGATGCTACTTCCCACCTGGCCCAAACATCCCTCCACTAGAAAACCTCCTCATCTGGTTTACCCACCATCTCCCCCAAGAAACTATTATTTTAGGTGATTTCAATATTGACTGGCAATCCTGTTCTGGCAACCATCCCACCCATCATGTAAACCTTCATGGCTTCACCCATCTAGTCCAGTCGCCAACCAGGATAAATAAAAACTCCAGCAAGCACACTACCCTGGACTGGATACTAGTCAGTAAGAGCCCCCAGTCATATATAACAGGCTGCTTATCAGATAGCCTCAGTGATCACTCCCCAACATTCCTACTCAAAAAATACCTATACCAAGCTAAACCTGTCATCTACCATCAAATATGTAAAAAACTAAACTTTAACCCACTCACATTAATCTCATCCCTCAAAGAATGTAACTGGCATTCTCTAAAGTACCTCAGCATTGATGACGCAGTTGAATTTTTTAATACTACCTTCCTGAGCATCCTTAATTACCATGCCCCCATAAGACTTTCCAGAATCAAGCACAACCCTCCCCATGGCTACAGAAAACCACTAAGTCAGAAATGAAAAACAGGGATAAAGCCTAGGAGCACTGGCGTAAAACCAAAACCCCCTCAACTAGACAGAAATTCCTAGAACTACGCAATAGAGTCAAAAAGCTAATAAAACAGGACAAATTCCAATACTGCCAGTCTGCCCTAGACTCCTCTCAACACAGCTCCAAACAATTCTGGTCCTCCATAAACTCCATCCTCCACACAGGTAAAGTCAGTACCCCTCCTCCTAACATCCCTCACTCCTCAGAAAATATTGCTACCTCATTCAACACACACTTCACACAAACCATACTATCACTAGCTAAACAACACAACCCCCCTCCCCTCCAACCCACACCTTCAACTAGTAATCTCCCCACTGCCTTCTCTTTTTCTCCTGTACCTACCTCCAACATACAAAAAACTCTTAACTAAACTTAAGCCCACCAGATTAGCAGCAGACAACCTCCCAAGTGAATACCTACAAATCGCAGCTGATGCTCTGGCCTACCCAGTATCTATCTTGATTAATCGATCTCTGTCAGAAAGTTACGTTCCCACACTGTGGAAAGTATCACATATAATTCCTCTCCACAAAGGCGGACCCTCCACAGAACTAACCAGTTACCGCCCCATCGCTATTCTCACTCCACTCTCCAAAATACTAGAGAGATGCATACACTCTCAGGTCTCAGACTACCTCTTTACTAACAACCTCCTTTCCAATACTCAGCATGGTTTCCGACCAAACCATAGCACCACCACTGCCTTACTCTCCTTTACTAACACTATCCTTCAGCATAAAAACAATGGCTTTCTCTCCTCTGCTACTTTCCTAGACCTATCTAAAGCATTTGACATGGTCCCACAGAAACAACAACTTATCTCTGTCCTCAATAACCTATCCATGTTAAGTTGTCAATCTCGCCTTCATTCTTGCTGGATGGGTTCGGAGCCGAACCTCGGCTCCGACTCGGCCACTCTAAAAGCTCGAGAGCTAGTTTCACCGGCTCGAGGCTCCCCTATATCCCACAATGCTAGGCGGTAACTTCCCCAGATCTCGTTTGCCGCTACGCGATCGAGGTGCTTTTTTCAACCGGCTCAGGTTAGTTTAAATTTTGACAAGTTTAGTCAGTCAGAAACCCCTTTAAGTAGCTCCCTTTTTATAACTTTACATAGTTAGATACTTTTATCCCTTTTAGTTAATTTTTTCATTAGCCTTCCTATCTTAGATTATCTAACCTTTCCCTTGGGCTTTAGGCCCTCTTCTCCCTCCCTTGGTAGTTGGAGTGTCTGTGTTTTTGTAGGAAAATTTTTTAGTTTAAACTTTCTAAGCTATTTTAAAGTTTATTATTTTCAAGTGTAATTGGTGTGTGTGTGTGTGTGTGTTTGTGATTACACTTTCTTCTCTTTGGACATGTCCAAAGAATCAAAGGTCTCAGGCTTCAAGAAGTGTGACTCGTGCTGTCAGAAGATGTCTCTGACAGACGATCACACTTCTTGTGTTTACTGCCTGGGACCTTTGCACCTGCAGGACTCATGTGCTGTTTGCCATGGCTTCAGCCCTAGAGTCCTGCAGGAGCGAAAAAATAAATTAATTCTTAGAGGCTTATTAAAGCCTGAGGGTCCCTCCACTCAGTCTTCGGGGAGACCCTCTAAGTCCTCCAGACCTTTGGCTCCAGCATCTGAGCCGACCTCTGGAGGCTCTAAGTCCATTCGAACATCGGCTCCGGCCGGACCCGATGAATCTCGAATGCAGGTACCTACGCTGTCCTCGGCTCCAGCCGGAGCCGAAGAAGACATAGCTGTGTCGGCTCCGATAAAGTTATCGGAGCCGACAACTAAGAAGAGGTCCCGTTCCCCATCTATTGGCTCCATTCATTCGGCTCCAGCATCACCTTTGCTGCCTGAATGGAGCCATAGATCCCACTCTTCTAAGTCTTCCAGGTTATCGGACCATGACCTTCAAGGAGTAGTGAGTCGACTTCTTAAGTCCGAGGCATTAGCCCAAATGCTTCAAAGTCCGACTCAACAGTCGAAGACTATCCCCACCACTCAAAATATTCCTCCTCTGACTCTTTTGAGTTTGGAGCCGGGGCGGTTCGGACCCGAGACTGTGGTGGTGTCGGAACCGATACCGTTGTCTTCGGTTCCGTCGTCGGCTCCGATTTCTTCCTTGGAAGAATCTCGGCACCGGACTTCCCTCGTTGGCTCCGAGGGGGCGAGTGGCATCGGACCCTTGTTCGACCCCGCTCTCCCTCTCGGTGCTTCGGCGCTGGTGAGTTCGGCTCCGACATCGGCCTCGGAGCCATCACTGTCGGTGCCGGTGGAGGTTTTCAGTTTTTCGGAACGGAGACCTCCGGCTCTGCCTGACAGGAGTGCCTTTGAGGTCATGAGGAGCGTGTTGGAACCTGGTTCTAATCCACAGTCGGCTCCGTCTGCCCTTCCCTCCATGGTGCCTCAGGTGATTTCTACTCACTCTCTTGTCCCCGACCGTAGAGAGCCAGCTCCTCAAGTTTCCCCTGTGGGGATCTCCTCCTCTTCCGAGGCCTCTCCTGATCCTGTAGGAGAGCCCCCTAGGAAGAGGCAGTGTAAGAGGAAGCACATTGACTCACCTGAGTCTGTCACCTCTGACACTGATTTAGAGGATTCTGAAGGTTCCCCTCGTTCCCCCTCTGAAGATGTCTCCTTTGCAGACATTCTTGAAATCTTAAAACAGAGGGGGAATTGGCCAGCCCTCAACCCTTCAGAGGATGAATCAGTGTATCTTGAGGCATTTGGCTCTCGCCCTTCCACCTCCTGGGTGTCCCCTCCCTTTGACCCCCTTATGCAAGTGGTGGCAAAGAAGGCTTGGACGGCTACTGACTCAGTGGAACCCACCCCCAGGAGACCCTCTAAGTTCATCACGGCCCCCAAAGACAAAGAATTTCTGACCAAGGGCATCTCTGTTGATGCTATGGTGGTGGCTGCAGCTACCAAGAAGGAGCTAGCTGATCCTTCGATACCTGTTCATCCTCCTAACAAGGAGTCTAGGTCGATGGACAGGTATGGGAAGCGGATGTTCTCGTCAGCGACCTTTACAATGAAATCGCTGAACTACCTGTGCCATTTTACTCAACTTCAGAGGGATTTACTCAAGGAAGCGAGTGAAATGCTGAAGGACCCAACAGCTGCGGGTTTTCAGGATAGGATGAACTCTCAGCTGGCTACCCTTAATTCTATCACCAACTCCTCCATGCGCCTCCTGTCATATGTGGCTGATGGAGCAAGTAGAGCAGCAGGTACAGGTGTAGCCTTGCGTAGGCACGCCTGGATGCGGCTTTGTAATTTTGCAGACCCCTTTAAGGCGTCCTTTACTAATTCCCCCTTTGATGGATCATCCCTCTTTGGTCCTCAAGTGAAGGAAACCTTGACTAGGTGCGAGACTGATGGCAAAACTCTTTCTGCCGTCGGAGTCAGTTTTTCTACTCCTTCTACACCTTACCCCAAAGGTCAGAAGGGGGGAAAGATGTGGTTCCGGAAACAATCTCAAGGAGACTTGCCTGATGCACAGAGTCGATTCCCCTCTAGAGGCAGAGGGGGGAACAACAATGGTAGACGCCGCCCCAGAGGCAGAGGGGGCCCGCAGAATCAGGGCAGTCGAGAATCCTTTTCTGATAAGCCCTTTCAGCATCCCTGAGATGTTGCCCGACTGTCCACCTTCGGAGGGAGTCGGGGGAAGGTTGTCACTGTACCCAAAAGCCTGGCTATCCCTAACTCAAGACAAGTGGGTACAGTCTATCATTTCCGAAGGCTACAAAATTCGCTTTCTTTTCGTTCCGAAGCTGTCCAACAAATCCCTTCCAGACATTCCACCCAGTCAAAGGGAACAAGCAGCATTAGAAATTTCAAAGCTGCTTGCAAAAAGAGCCATTCTACCAGTGCCAGCAGACCAGGTAGGATCCGGAACCTACTCCAAATTATTTTTGGTTCCAAAGAAAACAGGGGACTGGAGACCCATTTTGGATCTCAGCAACTTGAACAAGTTTGTCAAGAAAACAAAGTTCCGGATGGTCACGCTGCAGTCCATTCTTCCCCTTTTAGAACGGGACAGCTGGATGTGCTCTATAGATCTCCAGGATGCGTACTATCACATCAAAATGAATCGACGCTCCAGGAGATTTCTCCGCTTCAGGCTGGGAACCAGTCATTTTCAATTCAGAGCCCTGCCCTTTGGTCTCACTACAGCCCCCCGAGTGTTCACCAAATGCATGGCAGTGGTAGCTTCTTATCTGAGACGTCAAGGATTCCAGGTGTTTCCTTATTTAGACGACTGGCTCCTTACAGCCCCCACCAGGCATCTCCTACTCTTCGCCAGAGACTACACCTTTCGCACATGTCAGGCACTAGGCATCTCAGTAAACTACGAAAAGTCTGTCTTGTCACCTTGTCGTGTTATTACTTTCATAGGCGCAAATCTAGACACCGTCAAGATGTCAGCCAGACTCACAGAGCAGAGGATAGCAGACATTCACAAACAGGTCTTTCTTCTTTTACAGAACAACAAAGTCAAGGCCAGACAGATCCTGAAAGTCTTGGGAATTATGGCTGCGGCCATCCCTCTCCTACCATTAGCCCACTTCCACATGAGGATTTTACAATGGATGCTCTTCACACAATGGTCTTATCAAAGCCTTCCAATGTCCCATCCTGTTCGGATAACTCAATCGTGCAAGAGTCATCTCTCTTGGTGGATCTCATCCCCTCAGCTCCTCCTAGGGAGACCCTTTGTAACTCCCCCTCCGGTTGCTACAGTGACAATGGACGCCTCCCTGATCGGGTGGGGGGGGGGGCATTTCCAGGGCAGGACAGTCCAGGGCATGTGGCAACCATTCGAGTGCCACTTGCATATAAATGTCCTAGAGATGAGAGCAGTGCTCCTAGCGTTGCAAGCCCTACAAGACTCTCTTCCCTTAGGAACTATTGCAATACAAACAGACAACATGTCTGTAGTGTGGTACATCAACAAACAAGGTGGAACCAGGTCTTATCCCCTATGTCAAGAAGCACTCAGACTATGGCAATGGGCGATCTCTTCTCAGCGATTTCTGTTAGCAACGCACATTCCCGGGAAGTCCAATGTGATTGCGGACAAATTGAGCAGAGCTATTCTCATGCCTCACGAGTGGTCTCTGAACAACTCAGTGTTGGAGAAAGTTTTTCGAAAGTGGGGCAGGCCTTGCTGCGACCTTTTTGCTACTCCCCAAAACAGCAAGTGCGACGATTTTTTCACCCTCTTTCCCCAACCAGGCCATCCCAGCAGAGACGCTCTAGTACACGTTTGGCCCCGGGGACTTCTCTATGCCTTTCCCCCCTTCCCACTGATATCCCAACTGATACAGAAAGCCATCGCTCAGGAAGCTTCTATGATCCTCATTGCCCCTTACTGGCCTCGTCAAATTTGGTTCCCCTTTCTTCACCGTTATCTGTTGGAACAACCTTGGCATCTGGGCCCAGTTCCAGACCTTTTGACCCATCAGTCGGGTCAGTTGCACCACTCCCTTCCCTCTCTGAACCTCACAGCTTGGTTCCTCCAATTCCGACCTTAGCCAGGCTTCCTTTGATATCTCACTCAGTGAGAGATATCTTGATTGCCTCTCATAAATCTTCCACTCGGAAGATTTATCATAGCAAGTGGAAACGCTTTTCCTTTTGGGCGCAGTCAAAGAACATAGATCCTTTCACTGCTTCTATTCAAACAGTTCTAGACTTTCTAGCCGAACATTTCCATGCAGGTTCATCCCCTTCTACCATTAGAGTTCAATTGGCTGCAATTTAGAACTTTCATGTTGGAATCTCAGAGTCCTCTATCATGTCTCACAAACTCTGCAAGGCCTTCTTAAAGGGAGTCTTTCTTCTCAAACCACCCATCAAAGATCCTCCTCCTCAATGGGATCTCAACTTGGTTCTGGCTTTCTTAATTCTTCCCCCCTTTGAACCTGCGGCTTCATGTTCTATAAAATTACTTTCCTGGAAGACACTCTTTTTAGTAGCTATCACCTCAGCTAGAAGAGTCTCTGAACTCCATGCTCTGTGTAGTCGACCCCCTTATCTAGTTTTTCACAAAGACAGGGTTTCCTTGCGTACTAACCCGTCTTTTTTGCTCAAAGTAGCTTCATTGGCAAATTTGAATCAAACCATTGAGCTTCCTGTGTTCTTTCCAAATTATTCTAATAGGTCAGAACAAAAGTTACACAGTTTAGATATTCATCGCCAGCTTAGGTACTATCTAGACAGGACCAAGCAATTCAGGAAATCTGACCAACTGTTTGTTTCTTATGCAGAAGGTAGAATGGGCCTTCCAGTCTCCAAAGTCTCTCTCTCTAGATGGCTTACTTCATTGATTACCCTAGTGTATGAGATAAGACATCAACGGTTGCCATCTAAACCCAGGGCTCATTCAACTAGAGCTTTAGCCACCTCGGTAGCTTTCCAAGATAGGCTGCCTATTGATTCGATTTGTTCTGCAGCTACTTGGGCTTCTCCCCATACCTTCATTTCTCATTATAAGTTGGATCTGGCCTCTAGAGACCGGGCCAACTTTGGTTCCACTGTACTCAAGAGTCTGTTCCGATAGGCCACCCGGGACAAGGTGCTAGGGACGCGGTCCCATCCAGCAAGAATGAAGGCGAGATTGACAACTTAACATTTAGAAGTTATGTACCTACCATAACGTTCCATGTTAGTTGTCTTCTTCTCGCCTTCTTTCTTGCGTCCCACCCTCCTTCCCCCTAGCCAGGACAGACCTAGAAGAGTTTATTTGTTCCTTATGGAAATTTATTGCTGGTATTAGCTTTCAAACGAGATCTGAGGAAGTTGCCGCCTAGCATTGTGGGATATAGGGGAGCCACGAGCCAGTGAAACTAGCTCTCGAGCTTTTAGAGTGGCCGAGTCGGAGCCGAGGTTCGGCTCCGAACCCATCCAGCAAGAAAGAAGGCGAGAAGAAGACAAATAACATGGAACGTTATGGTTGGTACATAACTTCTAATTCTCACATTCGGTCACCAACTGCTTTCAGAGTTACCTGTCTGACCGCCAACAATCCGTTGTATGGCAGAATGACATATCTCCTGAACTACCTGTCTCCATAGGGGTTCCCCAAGGATCCATCCTTGGACCCCTTCTCTTCTCTGTTTTCACCAATAATCTAGCCTCTGCCACCAAACATGGCACACTCATACAATACGCAGATGACTCTGCCATCATCTGCTCAGCCCAGTCCCTACCCAAACTGCAAAAAGTCACACAGGAAGCCTTTTCCTCTGTTTAAATTTGGTTATCCGATGCCCAATTAATACTCAACCCAAACACAACTAAACTACTCATCTTCCAACCCACCAAACATACTCAAAACAACTCTCACTTTAACATCACAGCACAAGACAACACCACTATATACCCAACTGAACACACCAAATTGCTAGGAGTGGAAATAGACAATAAACTAAAATTTGACATTCACATATCCTTGACCATAAAAAAAAGTCCACAATAAACTAGGAGCGCTATACAGAAATAAGCAACTTCTCACCAAAGCAGCAAAGATTTCAATAGATAATTCCCACCTTATCTCCACCCTACTTTATGCCTGTCCAATATATACCAACCTAAGGCAATGCGATTTAAACAAGCTAGAGACCTGCTACAACAAAATCGCCAAATTCACCACAGGGGCATCCTACCGTAGTCACCATTGTCTCTCACTTGCTGAACTGGGCTGGCTTGAACTCCCTCACCTCCTTCAATGGTATCAACTCTCACTTGCCCACAAACTAGTAAATCATCCACTAAATGTCCCATCCATCCAGAATCTACTCCAACCCTGTCGCACCACCAGACCACTAAGATCCAGCAACAAAAATCACTTGCATATCACTAAAGCCAATAACTCTGCTGGTGAAGCACTATTCTCTTGCACCATAGCCAAATTATGGAACTCCCTCCCACCCACAATTACCTCCATACCATCATGCACCCACTTCAAAACTTTACTAAAAGCGCACCTAAAACCATGATGGCTATGCCCTTGCAACTCCCACTCTAATATCACCCTCCCCATCCAACCACTACCTTTCTTTCCACTCCACTAACTACCTTGATTATAGCAAACTCTGATGCTCATAAGTCAGTACTTATTATACAGCAGAAACGTCTTCTTGTAACATTTGTTAATGTCTGTTATGTACTTCACAGATAAAGATTCTAGTTGTCTACTGATGTACTATGTTCTTCATTTGTAAATATGTTGTAAGTAATTGCTATGTAAATTGTTAATCACTATGTAATCCAATGTAACTAATGTCTGTTTGTTTTAACTGTGGAGCTTTACTCCGCGGGCCTCCGCTGAAAATGGACTTATGTCCAGTTGTACACTCCCGGTCAACAAATATAAATAAATAATATATATATATATATATATATATATATATATATATATATATATATATATATATACACACACACACACACACACACACACACACACACACACACACAGGTCTACTTTTTCTTATTGAAAGCTCATGCTTTCAAAAAGGAAAAGTATGACCCCATTTACTAAAACGTTTACTCAAAAAAATACACTACCAAGACATTTTTGCAGGTGGGGGGGGGGCAAGCACCCCATACCCCTGCTACTTTATATATATACTGACTCCGAGATCACACTACAGTGTGGAAACAGGTATATTCCCTTATCCCCACTGTAGTGTGCTTCGATGCTGCAGTGATTTTTTTTTGTTGTTGTTAATATTACAGGTTCGGTGAACCAGTAGTCGCGAAAGTGCACTTTTGCATAAATGGGGTCATACTTTTCCTTTTTGAAAGCATGAGCTTTCAATAAGAAAAAGTAGACCCATATGTATATATATATATATATATATATATATATATATATATATATATATATATATATATATATACATATACACACACCACACACACACACACATACACACACACAGTAGATTATGCTTCACAACAAGCCTCCATGGCCATTAGAATCTGCTAGGGTGCCAATTTGCATTGTATTGTTTTTCATTAATGGTAGTTATGTAGCTTCTTTTCCTGGCGGGAAAATACAGCACATGTTCAACATCTGACTCTACAGAATAGTAATTACCTCAGAGAAAATTGATTCATCTTTCAAAGAAATGTTTTTATCACTGCAATCATGTCATGACTTAAACGTCTTGTAACCAGGGGACAATGTGTTGCATAAAAGTCAACACTGAGGTGCACTGAAACACCTGAATCAAATGATATTTTTGGTGCATTTTATACCTAAATAGTAACAGACCATGGGTCACTAGTTCTCTACCTGTCTCTGTTCAAGTTAGTCCTGACATTATTTTCTCACCCAGTGATCTGTAATATTATCCAGTAATTAAGAACACTGATAGAGGTCTGACCTATGGGCAGCCACAGTGGTGCAGTGGTTAGCATTGCCGCCTCACAGCAAGAGGTTCTCCAGTTCGATCCTCGGCTGGGTTGCCTTCTGTGTGGAGTCTGCATGTCCTCCCTGTGGTTGCATGGGTTTCCTCCGGGTGCTCCGGTTTCCTCCCACATCCCAAAGACATGCTGTAGGTTGATTGGACACTCTAAATTGGCCCTAGGTGTGAGTGTGTGTGTGTGCCTTCTGTGGAAGGTTGGGTGCCGGGCTGGCAACTCAACACTGTAAAACTCCACTGCCAGTCATGAGCGGACAAGGTGATCCGCTGTGGTGAACCCTAACCGGGAAAAGCCGAAAGAAGAAGAAGATGATAGAGGTCTGACCTATATAATTTTATGAAAAAATACCAAATGTGGTATTATGCAGTTACTCACTGTGAAGTTTTTTCCTGTTGTATTGTGCAGGGGTTCCTCTAGGATAAGTATATGACTTCACTTCAGGTGTAAAATGCAGTACATGTCCAAAAGTCCTGTATATACATCTTTGCTGAATCATTATTGCATCAGAGGTGAGTGTGTGTGTGTGTGAGTTTGTGTGTTTGTGTGTGCACATACATGTGCATGGTGCATATGCTAACACACACACACACACACACACACACACACACACATGTATATGTATGATAACAGCGGCATGGGTATTTGCTGATGCAATTGGGTTGAAGACCTGGCCTACCGCAGTCTGTGCCAGGGACCCATGTTAATGCTGGGAGGACTGTATGCAACCCTCTTGGCCAATATGTGTGCACCATTTGTTGAGTGAAAGCTGGACATAACTCCACTCAACCTGTTAATAATGATCTTAAGTATTACTACATTTAATATGGGTTCAGTGACAGGATGTAGTTTTGAATTGGATAACATGATAAGTTGGAGATTGAATATTCTATATATCCAGAGATAAAGAGAAAATGCAGCATAACATTTTCTTGGTCTGGAATCAGGAGTCCAAGACCAGAAAGTATGTGGGGAATTGTGGTGAGAGAGTAGAACTACTAGGTGGCTACATGGACTCAGAGTGGTCACAATGGCAAAGAACAAGGCAACAGAGAAACTCTACAAGATTCTGGAAAGTGACCCAGCAGTTGACTCAAAGAAGCTCTTATCAAATTGCAAAGCTCCATTCACAAGGGATGCTAGCAACAGTCTGCTCAGTAGGCCAGAATCCATTAAGGGCAGATGGGAGTAGTGTGGCCAGAAGCTTTTGGATGAAGAAAAAACATACAGGAGCTGCACAGCCACATACATGGTCTGTGTAACTAAACTAAGAGAAATGTGAAGTGCACTAAGGAAAATGAAGTCAGGAAAAGTGGCAAGCTCAGTCACTGCAAATATGATCAAGATATTAGTTGCATTAGAGAAGAAATGGATCCTGAAAGTAGTTATCCATAGTGTGGAAAAAAAGAGAGAGAGAAATAGAGATGTATCCCAGGTTGACTGGAAAATAAGCAATCTAGTGCCACTATACAAAAGCAAAGAGGATATTCATAACTGCAGGTAGTACAGAAGTACCATACTCTTGCCACACTACATTAAAGTGCTGCAGGGTGTGATTGATAAATGAATATGCACAGTAGTAGAAAACAAGATGAGAGATGAGTTATGTGACTTCAGAGCAGGGTGCAGCACATCTGACCTTATGTTTGTGGTGAGACAGTGGACAAGAAGCTGAAAGTGAAGAAAGAGTCCATCTGATCATTCCTAGCCTTGTAAAAAGCATATGGCAAGGTCCCAAGAAAGTTGATTTCAGCAATTCTGTGATAGTTTGAACTCCAAGAAACATCAACAGAATTAGTGTAGAATATGTACAAAGACTCAGTGACTCAAATGTGAACCATGTTTAGACACAAAGAGGGGTTTCCGATTGAAGTGGGTGTGTATCAGGATTTAGCTTTGAGGTCACTTCACTTCATAATGGTGATAGACTACATCAGCTAATGGGTCAGATGGGACACATCAAGAAAGCTGCTGATGTGAAACTACAAATAAACTTTGATCAATGATTTTAGAAAATTATAGGAGGCAGGAATGCAAAACTGAAGGCACATGGGATTAAACTGAGTATGGATTAAATAGTGGACAAGGCAGAAAATGGGAGAAGATGAGGGCTGAGTTTGAAGGGAAAACACTGAAATAGTTTAAGAGCTTTAAGTGTCTGAAAAGTGTGGTTGAGGAGAAGCAAAGTCTGAATGAGTAGGTCAAAGATAGAATCAGGGGTTCTGCAGTGAAGTGGTACAATGTGTCAGGGATAGTGCATGATAGAAGAATACAAAAAATGCTGAAATGTAAGGTATACAAACCTGTGGCACAAGTGGTGCAGCAGTATGGCAGAAACACCTTGGCAGTGAAGACTGAGCAGCTCAGTAAGCTTGAAGCGATGAAGATGAAGTGCCTAAGATGGGTGGTAGGATTCATGTTGTGAGACAAATGAAGAAGGGAGGATATCACCAAAGTAGCTGCTGTCAAGGAGAACAGTATATAATGGTTTGGTTACTCATGCAAGACAGCAGAAGATGAATAGGGTAAAGTAGGATTGGGAGAGAAAAGCAGGAGACAAGGATGGCTAGCTGATGGGTGGTATGAGAGAAAATCTGGGACAGGCAGGCACGACTGTCACAGAAGATAAGACAGTGACTGTGAATCAAGGGAAGTGGTGACAGTTGATGGAACACCTGACCCCATGTAAATGGGGAAGAGTGAGGTCAAAAAGGGGTTAGATTTCATCTCAAAATATAGATTTCATCTCAAAATATAAAATTTTTGTCACTGGAGTTATATCTATATTAAAACTCTTTTCTGAATTAGCATAGATGAATCAGCATTGATTTGAACTGCACTGAAATTCTTACGGATAAAATGGCTGTCTAATGCATTTAGTACCAATGTGTTCATGCATAATTCCTGAAATTTTTATTAAGAACACTCAGTGGATGATTGATCCTGCCCCTTAGATATAGGCATGTTCTGTCATTTCACAGCAACATTCTGGCATATTGCATTATACTCTGTTTTTATTAGGAAAGGTATGTGGCTTCTCCTTGTGATGCAGACTGCAGCATATTTATAGAATATTTCCTTACTTAGTTGTCATTGCATCCAAAGTAAAAAAAAAAAAATCTTATCTGTCTATCTTGTGAATGGGGGCATTTTCTTTCACTGGAGTTGTGCTTGCCTCCCTGCACTTAAGACTCATTTGAAGTGATGCATATTAATATGAAGATAAAGTTATACAAGTGTCAGTATAGCTAAAATCATCAGATGAGTGCATTTTGCAACTTTGAGTCATAACATAATTTTCTGAGAAATTTGCTAGGAAATTTCAAATGGTTTCAGAGCTATGGTTCCACATGGCTAGGTACCACTAGTAGGTCTTTACTGAAGTTTGGCTATTTTTTATTCATTTGGTTTGCAGCTTTTTTCAGGCTGATGAATTCATTATGTAGAAATGACAGCATAGTATTCTTTTTTCAGAAGAGATGATATTTTATTTGTCATTGCAAGTAACTTTTATTTACTTGTTTATGTATTTGAATGTATTTTTGTTTTTGTTACCTGGGTAAGCAGATTTGTCTTTTTAGCAACATCCTGAGCTCCAAGGTAGAAAATACAGTGTTCAAAGAGGGTAAGAAATGTACATCTTTGAAAAAAATACATTTTCAGACAACAGTTTTCAAGGTGCATAACAAGGTGGAATTCAGGATAATAGCTGTATGGTATTTACGTGTGATGAATTTACAAAATATTTGTTACAACGCACACACCTATAGTGAAGTGAATTTTTTTACATAGTGTGGTATATACTTGTAGCATAAGTGGATAACAGCTGTTTAACAGATGTGCAGAACCTTGTATTCTGCTTCCACCTTTGCCTGTGGCTGTTACCTCAGGCAGCTATATATATAAGGCTGACCATCTAGGTGTACCTTGTTAAAAGATATATAAGTAATACCACAAAGCAATTGTCACATTTATAAGCAAGATAAGTTTCAGGCCAAAATGACCAGAAACCAGCAAACTGCAATGATTATGAAACATGCAGTTCAAAAATTAAAATATAGCTTTCAGTTTTCTTCAAAGAAACAAATGTAAAGGCTATCAAAATGGAAAAAGTCTGACTTCACTCCCAACTATATATATATATATATATATATATATATATATATATATATGTGTGTGTGTGTGTTATGTATGTATGTATGTATGTATATATATATATATATATATATATATATGTGTGTGTGTGTGTGTGTGTGTGTAATTTTGTATACTTCCAATCGTTAGCGGACCGGAGTTCCGCTGTGGCGACCCCTAACCGGGAAAAGCCGAAAGACTCAACATTCTTTTTAAATACTTAATGATTAAAAACGTTACATATTTTTTTCAAAAATGTCAAGATACAGGTGTTCCTTTGCCTTTAAAACTATGAGCACAGTATAAGCATATTTTATGGGTAATTGGGCTGGGGACTGTCAGTTGCCCAAATGTGTGAGTGCATTCATGTGTGATGCAGAAGAAAGAACTGGAAACCTACTTTTGTTTCCCCTTTCACCTTGAAAATTGTGAGATTAGTGGTAGCTGTCTGTCAGGTCACTCCTGAATTTGAACGCAACTTGTAAGGGAGCAAGCAAGCAATCACAGTATCATTTGTTGAAAATATCATGAGATTGTACCAAACCATTTTTGAGAGACAGCCTTCTGTATGTATGAATCTGGCAGACTCTGGACTTCAGAATAATGCTCACTATTCACAGTAATTGTTTTCTCAAAAGTCCATAATCATGACAGTAAGAAAATGCAATTCAGAGAAATTTTATCAGTAATTAGTGTTTATTATCAGCTTAATAGCATGTCTCTTATTCACACACCAAATACTTTTTCTTCAGGCAGACAGAAAATGTTGGAGGTGTGAAGGGGAGATAAGATGTAATTGGAAACATATTTTCTGGGAATGTGGCGAGTTGATGGACTTTAAGGATTCCCTGCAGGATGCATTATCGGAGATGCTGGGTGGCAGATTGGTCTGACAAGGGAGATGATTTTTCTGAGCTATAATACAGAATCAGAATTCCCTAGACATGGTAAGGCCTTGCTGTGTCTAATACTGGTGGCTGCCAAAAAGCAATTACTAGAAAATGGAAATCAAAATCTAAGCCAACTGTACTGGAAGTAGCAAATATAGCAACAAAGATAAAACAACTGGAATTGAGATGTTTAGAAAAGGAAAGGAACAAACTACATAGGAAAAATGGGAATTGTGGGAACAATACGTACAAGGGAGGAATGAGGTTTAAAAGGAGGCAGGACTTAAATGAACTATGTAATGTTTGAAAGAGAAAGATTGGGTAGATTATAACTGATGTATAATGTTTGCAACTGGGAGTGTGTCAGTATGGTTTGTATGCTTGTAAGTAGGATTTTGTCAGTGTGGTTTGTTTTCATTTATATAAATGTATGACAGTTTACTAAAGATGTTTCTTGTTTAAAAAAGAAAAAAGGCAGGAAGTGAACAATGTTTGTGATGTTGCTTATTATATGATATATATCCATATATGTGAAGTATAATGTTTGTTATGTTAATATAGTTTGATTACTTTTATTTGTTGTTGTGTCTTTCGGCTTTTCCCGGTTAGGGGTCGCCACAGCGGAACTCCGGTCCGCTAATGATTGGCAGTAGATTTTTACGTGCCGAGTTCCTGGCCCTGACGCATAAATTTCCTATGTCACAAGTGATAGCTCAGTGAAGGTGTTTGGAAAAAAAAACACCGGTGCTGTCAGACGTGCTGGTAGTAGTGTTCTCCCTAGCTGCCTATGCTGCTCATTGGCAAAGGCCGTCTCCCTACACATAGCACACACACCCACACACACTGTGTTTCCTAATTTATCTCCTCTAATACAACCACCCTGGCAGATCCACACCCATAAACATGCCCTACAGGTTTACACACACACATCATGCGCTAACCCAGCCCTCACCTCTTTGATGAGCTTACTTGTGCCACAACTGCTTCCGTTGGAATGAATGGCTAACTGTCATCTTTTGATAGCATTTATTTTTTCCTCTAGTTGTGAAAATTTGATTTTCACTTTGCAGTATAAATTGGGAGCTACTGGCATTTCTGGAAGAGAGAGACACATGGCTAATTACCATTAGCCTCTTCCCTGGCTTAACTCATTATCATGGATCTTTGCCAGCAAGATCACATTCTGTACTGAGGGCCCCACCTGCAGAGAATCCTCAGTGTGTGGTGGTCTTAGACTCAGAAAGGCTTACAGTGAGAGGAAAGGCTGCCATGTTAATAGGTTCATAGGTAAGTACTAGGCAAGCTGCCCTTAAGGGCAACTTTAAGCATTGCTAAATTTCCATTTTATGCTCGAAATCCCTTTTGGTTACAGATTGGCCTTACCCATCCTGTCATCGATAAATATGTATAATGTGAAGTTGTTAAATCTCGCCGTTTATTCTCACTGATGGGTTCGGAGCCGATCCTCGGCTCCGACACCGCCGATAGCAAAGCTCAAGGTTTGCCAGTTGCTTGAGACCAAGCCCCTTATGCCACAATGCACTGCTGGAGTTTCCCCAGATCTAGTTTGCCGCAGCAAGAGAGATCTCGGTGATCCAGTTAGTTCGGACCATTTTGACAAATCGCAAGTTTAGAAAAACTTTTTTTCTAGTTTTTTGGGTGATTGTTACTGTTAAGTGTGTTTCTAGTTTAAAATAATATAGTTAAGTAGGTTAGTTTTTGTAGAGATCTACCCTGTGTGTAGTTTTTGTTTTCTTGGTGTTAGGCCCTTTCTTGGCCCTATTTAGTCTAACTATCTTTAAGTGTTATTAGTTTTCTTAGTGTGGGCTTAGTTAGCCCTGTATTTAGCCTTTACAGTAATTTTTTTTTTGTGCTGTTCTGTTAAAAGAATGTTGGATGAGAGAGAGAAATCTCACCCCAAATCGAGGTTTAAAAAGTGTCCAGATTGTGGACAGAAAATGTCCGTTACAGATGGACATGTCCAATGTGTATATTGTCTGGGGGCTAAACACCTCCAAGATTCCTGCAGTATATGCCATTCCTTTTCATCTAGGGTTCTCTTAGAAAGGAAGAGAAAACTAGTAGATAGGGGGTTACTGCAGCATTCTTCTTCTGTAATGTTGAGTAGCCAGGAAAGTGCCAGCACTTCGTCAAAATCTTCGATGTCTTCTGATTCGAAACAGACCAAGAGGGCAAAGAGATCAGAGGGTACAGGGTCATCGTCTCCACAGCTCTTGGAACCGAGTGTCCCTTTGGTTTGGAGCCAGCTCCCAGTCTTGGAGTCGGCCTCTGAGGTCCCCTCATCTCCTCTGCTCCAGTCAGCACTTTCGATGCATTCCTCTAAGTCTTCGGTCAGCCTATGTGATTTGGATATGGATCGGCTAGTGAAGAAGCTTTTAAGGGCACCAGGACTTGCTAAATTGTTGTTGGCACCGACCACTTCGTCAGAGCCGAAGACCATTGATTTGACTACTCCTCCTCCGAACCATACTGGACCCTCAGAGCCGAAGGAGCCAGAACCGATGATTGTCAAACCCTTGGAACTGAGACCTGCACCGGTGTTATCAGTTCCATCTACTTGGATGTCCTCGGCGCTGACCGAGGATGCTAGGAGCCGATGCTCTCCTGTCAGGTCCTGGGAGGATAGTCGGACCGATATGTCGGTGCCGACTCTTCCTCTCAGGGCTTCGGCTCAGATGAGCTCGGAGCCTATGGTTTCGGTGTGGGAGGATCAGATAGTCCATTCGGGTCCGTCTACCCCTTCTCGTCAGAGCCATGGCGCTTTTGACGCCATGAGGAGAGTCATGTCTCCTAAGACATCATCAGCATCAGTTCGGCCTTCCCTCTCCCCTCAAGTTTCTGTGCCCGCTACTTCATCTACCGGTCCCCCTGCGAAGCGTAGAAACCCTGAGCCTCAAGTACCCACACAGGGCATCCCGTGCTCTTCTGAGACCTCCCAGATCCCCCCACTGAGGAGGTACCCAGGAACAGATTGTGCAGGAGGAGGCACTTGGACTCCCCACAGGAGTCTTTGGCATCTGACACTGACCTGGATGAGTCGGAAGGGTCCCCTCGATCCCCCTCTGAGGATATCTCCTTTGCAGAGATATTAGAGATCCTGAGTCAGAGGGGCGGTTGGCAGTCCAAAACCCCTACTGAGGATGAGTCAGTGCTCTTAAAGGCTTTTGGGTCTCAGCCTTCCACTTATTGGGTGTCTCCGCCTTATGATGAACTCATGGACCTGATCTCTCTTAAGGCGTGGGAGTCACCGGAGGCCATGGAACCTGTCCCTCGGAAGCTTATCTCTGCCCCAGTGGACAAAGCCTTTTTGACCAAGGGAGTGCCTGTTGATGCCATGGCAGTAGCTGCAGCCACCAAAAAGGAAGTGTCTGAAACATCCACATCTATCCATCCTCATAATAGAGAGTCTAGGATCATGGATAGATATGGGAAATGCATGTTTAGTTCAGCGACTTTTTCTCTACGATCGCTAAACTATTTAACCCATTTCACGAGACTCCAAAGAGATCTCCTGAAAGAGCTAGGAGATACTCTTCAGGGTACGGTAGCTGCAGGGGTGGCCGACAGAGTCAACACACAGCTTGCTACCCTAAATTCGGTTGTGAACTCGTCCATGCGTCTCATATCATATGCAGCTGATGGTTTGAGTAGAGCCACTAGTTCGGGCATTGCTCTGCGGTGACAAGCCTGGATGCATCTCTGTTCCTTTGCGGATCCCTTTAAGTCTTCCTTTATTAACACCCCGTTTGATGGCTCATCACTGTTTGGGCCTAAAGTAAAGGAAACATTAACCAGGTATGAGCAGGAAGGCAAGACCCTATCTGCCGTTGGAGTCCATTTTTTACCCCTACTCGGCCCTATCCCAAGGGCCCTAAGGGTGGAAAAATGTGGTTCCAGAAAGCACAGGGAACCTTCCAGGACACACATGGAGAAACCACCTCTAGAGGTAGAGGAGGGGGTTATAATGGAAGATGCCGCCCGTGCGGCAGAGTGGGTCTGCAGCAACAGGGTGACAGAGGACAGTTCTCTGGTCAGCCCTACCAGTGCCCCTGAAGGGAGGCCCGGCTGTCCGGCTCTGGAGGCAGTCGGGGGTCACTTATCATTGTACCCAGAAGCCTGGCTAAACATAACGTCGGATACTTAGGTATAAAGCATCATTTCCAGAGAATATTTCATACCGTTCTCTACCCCTCCCACTCCTGTATACAGAATCCCAGATGTTCCACCCAGTATCAGGGAACAAGCAATCATAGAGGTCCACAAATTGCTAAAAAAAAGAGTCCTCCAACCAGTCCTAGCAGACCAAGTTGAATTCGGAACTTACTCAAGATTCTTTTTGGTACCAAAGAAAACCGGGGTCTGGAGACCTATCTTGGACCTCAGCAGACTCAATCTGTTCATAAAGAAAGAGAAGTTCTGAACGATCACGCTTCAGTCCTTTCTTCCCTTCCTAGGGAAAGCTGACTGGATGTGCTCCATAGATCTCAAGGATGCGTACTATCACTTAAAGATGAACAGACACTCCAAGGATCACCTGCATTTCTGGCTGGGAGCCAATCATTACCAGTTTTGAGCCCCACCCTTTGGTCTCACTACAGCCTCCAGAGTGTTCGCCAAATGCATGGCAGTGGTCACGGCTCACCTGAGGCATCTAGGATTCCAGGTGTTTCCATACCTGGACTATTGGCTCCTCACCGCTACCACCAGGCATCAATTGACTCAGGCAACACAATACACTCTGACACTCTGCCATCAGTTAGGCATTACAGTCACCTTCGAAAAGTCTGCCTTATCGCCATCGCAGCATACAGTTTTTATAGGAGCAGAGTTAGATACCTCAACCACCACTCTATGTCTTCCAATCGAAAGAGTCTCACTTCTCCACCAACACATCAGCTCACTGGTGTCAAAGAACAAAGCTACAGCAGCAGAGGTCTTGAAGGTGCTAGGTTTGATGCCAGCTGCAATCCTGGCTATACCACTCGCAAGGATGCATATGCAAATCCTTCAATGGCTCCTCTTTGCTCAGTGGTCTTACTATAAACTGCCGATGCACCACATAATTCTCATCACAGCTACCTGCAAGAGAGACCTTCGGTGGTGGTCAACGTCTCTTCATGTCACAATCGGAAAGCCTTTTGTCCCCCCAGTAGCCATTGTGACCACGGACGCTTCCCTGATAGGGTGGGGGGGGCATTTTCAGGGAAAGAATGCCCAAGGCACATGGACGGATCAAGAGTCGCATCTGCATATCAATGTTCTGGAGCGGTACTTACTCTCTTCCTCTAGGAACTATTGCAATTCAGACGGGCAACATATCAGTAGTCTGGTATTTGAACAACCAAGGTGGAACCAAGTCTTACTCCCTTTGTCGAGAAGCCCTCAGGGTCTGGCAATGGGCTGTGTCATCCCAGCGTTTTCTGTTAGCAACGCATATCCTGGGGAAATCCAGTGTGATAGCGGACAAGCTAAGCAGGGCAATATTGCTCCCTCACGAGTGGTCTCTCAAACAACAGGTTGTGGAGTTGATTTTCCACAAATGGGGCCAGCCTTGCTGCGACCTCTTTGCCAGCCACATCAATTCAAAATGCAGAAGCTACTTTGCCCTAATACCACCTCCGGGACATCCCCCGAGAGATGCACTCATACACGATTGGCCCCCGGGTCTCCTTTATGCATTCCCACCCTTTCCATTGATACCCAGATTTTTACAGAAAGCAAAATCACTGGGAAGGACTGTTATCCTCATAGCCCCCTACTGGCCTCGACAGATTTGGTTCCCGTTTCTCCACCATCACCTGTTGGAAGATCCATGGATCCTGGACCCAGTTCTGGACCTTCTGACGCACCCGTCAGGGGACCTCCATCCTTCCCTGAAGTCCCTGAAACTGATGGCTTGGCTAATCCACTTCCCCTAATTGCCAGGCTTCATGCAATTTCAGAAGATACAAGACAAATTCTCTTGTCTTCTCACAAGCCATCCACCAGGAAATTATACTGCAGTAAGTGGAAAAGGTTCTCAGTTTGGGCCAACACACAGAAAATTGACCCTTTCCGAGCTCCGCTATCATCCATTTTTAGAATTTTTGACAAAGATTTTTAAGGAAGGGGCAGCAGCTGCTACAGTTCGAGTCCAGTTAGCCGCCATCTCAAATTTCCACCTTGGATTCGATGGCTCGAATGTTATGGGCCATAAGTTATCTAAAACTTTTCTTAAAGGTGTTCTTCACGTGAGACCTCCTGTCAAAATTCCTTATTCTCCCTGGAATTTTAACTTTATGCTGTCTCAGATTATTCTCCCCCCTTTTGAACCAGCATCTTCTTGTGATCTCAAATATTTATCCTGGAAAACTATTTTTCTAGTGGCCATTACTTCTGCCCGCAGAGTGTCAGAACTCCAAGCATTATCTGTCAGACCACCTTACATGATTTTCCATGCTGATAGAGTATCTCTCAGAACAAACCCCTCATTTTTGCCTAAAGTCTGTTCTGAATCCAATATCAATCAGGTCATTGAGCTGCTAGTCTTTTTTCCCAACCACTCTAACAAATTGGAATACATGCTGCACACACTTGATGTACACAGACAGCTCATATTTTATCTTGACATAACTAAGGATATTAGAAAATCAGATCAACTTTTTGTATCCTTTTCAGAAGCCAGAAAAGGTAATCCAGTGGCTAAAACAACTTTATTTAAATGGTTATCAGATTGTATATCCTTTGTTTATGCGAATGCTAGCATGCCATTGACACACAAACCTAAGGCTCATTCTACCAGATTGGTTTCTATGTCTTCTGCCTTTAAAGCTAAATTGCCCCTTGACAATATTTGTGCTGCAGCCACGTGGTCTAAGCCTCATACCTTTATCACACATTACAAAGTAGATAAGGCTTCCAGGGACAGGTCTTCCTTTGGTCCCACGGTACTGAAAAACATACTTCCATGAGCCACCCAAGATTGAGGGTGCTAGGGACACTACCCATCAGTGAGAATAAATGACAAGATTTAACAACATCACATAAAGAAGTTATGTACTTACCATAACGTTCCATGTGAGTTGTTTATCTCACCTTTATTCTCACATCCTTCCCTCCTTCCCCCTCCTGGCTGACAGTAGACTTAGAGGCTAGTACTATCCTGACTCCTCAGTACTTTTTTCCTTTGGAAAGTGTTTCCCTTTTAGATTAGGGTAAAGGTATATGATATATATATATAGATATATATATATATATATATATATATATACATATATATATATATATATATATATATATATATATATATATATATATATATATATATATATATATATATGTGTGTGTGTGTATATATATATATATATATATATATATGCAGCAAACAAGATCTGAGGTAATTCCAGCAGTGCCTTGTGGGATAAGGGGCTTGGTCTCGAGCTACTGGCAAACCTTGAGCTTTGCTATCGGCTCCGAACCCATCAGTGAGAATAAAGGCGAGATAAACAACTCACATGGAATGTTATGGTAAGTACATAACTTCTTTTTATCCCTAATGAGAATAACTGGGATCACACCATAGATAATTTCAGGGCATACCTATGTGGGCGAAAGCATTTAAGACATGCCTCTGTCCGTTAGTAGTACAGGGACAGTCCTGGGGTTAATTTTGTATTTTCCATCCATAGATCCAAGTTGAACTTGAATATGGTCAGGGATGAACTTTTTTTTTGTGGATAGGGATTCTGTTCCAAAGCAGAGGTGTCCTCTGCGAAATATACCTGTCCCTCCAAACCATTCTGTTGATGTTGCAGAAAAGGTTTACATCCCTAGACCAAGTATTTCTTAGGCCATTTGACTTGCTGATGTGCAATAAGTCCATCAGTATTGGGCCGGAGGAAGCCTTGTATGCCAGACACAGGTCACCTCTTAGCAGTCTGTAGTATATGGAGTATACTGACAGGGCTTTGAGTCAATCGAATTAAGACATGTTTAAACCTTGTGTTCTTGTAATATGGTATCTCTGTGGGTGTTACAGTTGCTGCGTGTGCCTGGACAGATCAAGCCCAAAGGGGGCATTGTTTTCAATGATTAGCCTAATGAGAGCTGAGAAAGGCAGACCATGACATCCACAGACATAGCTACAATCCCTTTGTTTATAAACTGTACAATATAGAAGGACTTTCTTACAACAATGGACACATGTTGATCAAAAGTTAGGTCACTGTCCAAATAAGTTCCCAAATCCCAAACAACTGGGTCAATCCAATGTAAGCCTTTCCGAATTCTAGTCATAATCAAAAGGTTAGTGGCTTGGATAACAGTCCTCTTGAAAAATTTTGTTAGTGCAGGGATTAATTTAGACTTTATAGAAGGCAGTAGCAGCACCAGTGGTCTATACAGTAATGATAAATGAAGTGCCATGCAATAGTGTATAGTGCTTAAGCAATATACAGATAAAGCACTCTTAAGAACGATATGTAGTTAGTCATTATATATGTTTCAGTTTATTTATTTACATATTTTTTTTAATTTGTTGACCAGTGTAGACTGATTCCTCTGGACCATTTTCGTTTTCAGCCCAGTAGTACAAAAACAGCAATTAATAAGAATGCATAGCAAGAATAAGAAAATAAGCAAGAAAAAAGCAAAGCAAACATACAAGAGTAATAGAGGAAAAATATTAAATTTTTTTCTACATACAATATTTGTGTATGTACTTTAAATCGATCTCCCAGTTGTAAAGCATTTCTTGTTAGAGGAAGAAATTGTTGAAGGGGTTAATTGACAGGGGGCAGGAAGATTTCAGTTTATTAAGTCCATATTTGTTAAGTGTCTTCTATTTATTTTGTTAAGTTGAGCTGGATTAGCTTGTTATAGTCAGGAAAGTCTTATCACTGTAGCAAATACATACAGCATTCTTTAGCCTTTACCTAAATGCAGGAAAGCTACTGTAGACTAGCCACACAACTAAGAAGACTTGTGCCACTTGCAGTTCTCTTACCAAGCACTGTGGCAGAATAAGGAGTGTCTGTGGAATGTAAGTTCTGCTTACTCAAGTTTCTGCTGCTATGCGTGCGTGTGTGTGCATGTGTGTGTGTTTGTTAATATGTATGGGAGATGCAGAAGGCTGTCCTTCAGAGGAAGTTGAATGTAGTGGCCCTAAGGCGCACATGCCATCTATCACAAGAGAAAAGAACCACAGCTGTTTGCTTAGAGCAGCACAGTATCATGTTTGAAGAGTTGCTGAAAGCATATAGTTGTAAATATTTGTAGATTGCAGTTTGTTGCAGTCTAGTAGATTCCCTGTTATAAATGAAAAATATGACAATTGATTTTTAACTGGTAACACATCTGTGCTGTTGTCTGTTTGACCTTTGGTTGGAAAAGCATTCATTCAGCTACAGTAATACGTTCTTGCTGATAGCATCAGAATACCATCAAAGCAAAGTTTCATTAATAAATGCACACCCAGTCATAACTTCAGGCACTTGGATGAAGATGTTGTCTGACTTGTACTTGTGCATGATTCCCTGTCAGTCATGAGTAGCACTAAGCCAGTCAGAAAGTTGCAAATAATATTCCTTTAGTTTCTTTGAGTGTTTTTTTTCTTTGTGGTGATATCTAATCACTGGATCATAATCACACACTGATTCATTCTCTCCGTCCAGTGAAAAGTGAACCAGACTCCTCTGTACCATCCCACCTGCCCCTTCAGCACATTGAAGTCCTAATATTTAGTCTTTCAGAAGAGCATGTTACTTATGTATCTCAAAATATATCACATTATTAAATGCACTTGCCTGTTTCTTTTTAGTGATTAGAATACCTGTTTCTTGTAGGGTTTGGCTGAAATGGTCATTTGAATGATTACCTACCTGGTTAACAAATGAGCAAGTAAGTTAATCTTATCCAACAGAATGCTTCATACCCTAGAGCAATAGCTAATTTGGTGCGCCTTACAGAATATACCAAGGTAATAATATTCTGTGATTTCTTTAATGGTGAATACAGTTCCATTATCCCTTTGTGCAACATTTTATGGGCGGTTGCCATAAAAATACTACATGACTTGTACCCCCCCCCCAAACTGAAACAGAAGGTAGAAATATCAAAATATGATACAAAGAATCTGTGATGGTTCCTATAGTTAGCCTGTCTCTAGACCATGACACAGAAAATCCATCAGCTTTTGCTAGATGCTATTCCTTAACATGACATATAGTAATAATGTTGCTTAATAATATTCCAGTTACTCTGGTATTTTCATCCTCACATATAAAGGGTATCCCAGCTCTCTGGACACTAAGAAATGACATACTCATCCAATTGGACAAAGGGAATCTAACTGGGAACATTTTCATTAACAAAAATGTGCCTTTGACATAGTTGACTTTTTCCATTGTACTTTCCCACCTCTTAGACACTGGCATTAGCCCTGTAGCCACTCAATGCCTTATATACTTCCTCTGAAATAAGTATTTCACAATAAATATTGTCTGTTTCATATCAAATACTGCACATGCACTGACTTTGGTGTCTGCAAGTCTCCATACTTCTCACTGTTGTTCTGCAGTTTTATAAACAAGTTACCACTCAGCCTGTCCAAACTACAACTTTTCATGTACTCTCTTATGACATGGTCATCTACAGATCTAATTAAAAGCATCACATTACCTAAGCCTATCTACAAGTAGTTATTCTTGAACAAAAGAGATGTTTTACTGTGGTAAAGCTTAATATTCATTCATAAATCACTGCTGCAGTAGCCTAAGCTATATTAGGTTGTATCCTGCCTAGGATATAATGATCAATCTGCCTTCCAAAGCCTTTGGCACCTTCCACCTCCACACAGGCTATTTGTTACATGAAGTCCAAGTGGAGAAAACTGGCAACCTGGGTGTGAAGCACTTCAGTACTTTACTGACACTGTTAGGGAGTGCTTCTCTTGCAGGAGGGCTTCTGAAGGTCAGCTGTTGACTGTCTTCCATTGCTGGGCAGATTAGTTTCCGTTGGGGAAAACCTTCCACAATATGTTTTTTTTTTTTTTTTTTTTTTTTTTTTGGGGGGGGGGGTGAAAAACATGCTGATTTTTATGAGAAACTTTATTTTTTGAAAGGAAATATGTGTTTAACAGACTGCTTGTAGGCTGGCAGGCTGACCTAATAGGCTGTTTACCTTCGGTTTTAAACTTTCAGTGTTTTTGTTTATTTTAAGCTCTTTTTGTGCGGAAAAAAAACTTATGCTTTTTTTTATGGAATTTACTGTTTTATTGGGGCCAGTGTGTTTTGTAGGTGTGATTGTGTATTTTGCTTTTGAACATTACTTTTGACAACTTGCCTGTTACCTGGCTTGGCACCTATGTCTATAATGGGCACAGGTTGTAAATGGTTCATCTCCCGGGCTCCTGCTTGTAAGTGTTTCATCTCCCAGGACCCTGCTTAAACTTATCAAGGGTACCAGAACTTGTCCGAGATTTGGGATGCGTGGTTAGGCTTACAAAGGCCATTGCGGTCGTTAGCCTAGTAAACAACTATGAAGCCATGAATAGATTAACTCTAGCTGCACTAATCTGGAATCAGGCTCCTTTTTCAACAAAACCATGGAACAGCATATCAGTTCCATGGTTCTGCTTTCTCTTGGACAAAAGTAAATATAACTTGCAAGGAGCCCTTGCCAACACATTGAGTTCAGCCTGTGCCTCAGCTACTGGTGGATAACTCTGCTGTGACTATTACTGTCTCTTTAGACCATTCACATTTTTCTAAGGATACCTCTGGTGTGTAGTCTCTTGAGCCACATCACCTGTTGTTGTTCAGGTGCTCTTGCTTTGCATGGGAGAGCCACTCTTGTATGTTTTGGAGGAGGGAGTGGGGAGTTTACCCTTGTATAGCTGGGCTAAGTGACTTGGTCCCTGGGGTGAAGTGCTAACTTTCAGTCAGTTCCTTCTAAGGTTGTCCCTAGAAAAAAAAAAAAGAAAACCATGCATGTATCTTCATTTGACTGCATTTCTGTATATAAGAACAAACGTATTTGTTTGGCTAAAGGTTTATTTCAGGAATTATGACCCTTGAAAGGTGATTGAGATTTTTGTGATAAACATAAGTCAGTTGTCTCATTTTCTGATGATTCCCTGTCTGATGATCAGGAAAGTGATTGAGAGAGGGCATTTTCTAATTTTTTTCTGCCAAGTACCTGATTCTGACTCCGAGAAAAGTGTTCCTGGAGAGTCTCCCATGAAAGAATTTTCATTTTCTGAAACTGTTTCCAGGATGAATAAGACATTTTACTGGGAACAACATACTGATGTTCCAGCTTCTTTGAAGAAATGCTGTGATTTATTGCAATTTGACTTGATGTAGCCCGTTTCTGTTCCTGTTGTTTTACCAGCTTTGGAGGCTGCTTTTGATAGGTCAGTAGCTGGTGCAGAGGTTAAGGTTGAAAGTTGTAGTTCCAGTGGTACAGAGTTTGATTCTGTCAGCCTTTGGTTGCCTACCATGTGATCTTGAGCAAGCCACTTAACCAGACATTGCTCTTGGGTTGCCCATGAAAAGGGACTATGCGTCCAATGACCCTACCTGATTAGTAAATAGGATCATTATTATTATGTTTTTGATATTTCCTACAGTATGTCTGACAGTCAACCTGCAGTCCCTGAAAGTGCAGACACAGTTTATAAAGTTCCACTGTCTTGTATTTATTTATTTCATCCCAGATGTGACCCTGCAGCTGTTTCTGTGTCAGTTCTCTCTGCAACAAAAATATTTAGTTAATTCTAATCCATCCCCCTCTGGCAAGCATGGGAAAGGCTGATAAAAGTTTCAAGAAATGCTCAAAATGTGGCCACAAGATTCTTCCACAAATCTCCAACTCCCTTTGTGTCTACTGTTTGGGAGAGACA